>NC_056748.1:856321908-856441908 GCF_019279795.1 Protopterus annectens | reverse complement strand
AATTACAAATTTAGCAAGCAGGATATATTGCCTGGATGCAGAGAAAAAACTGCATATTAAAGAAGAGGCACAATGCTAACATTAATGCTAAGGCACAGTAGTATACTCAGGGGAGTATGTCCACCCCTTCCTGCACGCATAGCCACAATAACAACATAGCTCAGACCAGTGACCAACAGATAGGCTAATCATGCAAATGAAACCAGATAGTGCCAATGCCTATAGCAAACTAGCAACCCTATTTATCAGATCACTGGGGAAGAAATTGGATTGCTAGGAAAGCAGGAAATAGGAGAGCAGCAAGCAGAGGTAAACACAAAAGCGTAACAATAAGGCATGAATGGTGGGGAAGAAGGAAGGGTAATTTCTTGTGCGATAGTGTTTTTTTTTTTTTTTCAAAGAGAAAGGAAAATGAGAATGGTACTGAGGGATGGCTGTGGTGGGATAGAGAGAGAGAAGAGGAAAAGGTAGCGCGGACATTGTGGAGAACACATATATACAGAGGATTGACAGTTGGTGATGGGGAAAGTTGGACAAGAAACCCAAGAATACAGAATGACATACAAGGGGGAACACAGTGGGAAGAGGATAAGGTAGATTTGTGGCATAGTTTCCTGTAGTCTATCCCAGAGGGCAGTAGGCAACAAATCTGGGTTCACTCACCTGGGTGGCTACTATTATAGGCTAGTTGCTCCTCTGGAAGCCCAATGGGCATGTCTTGAAAGTCATGAAGTTACTCCATGGTGTTAATGTTGGCATCTGGCTGCCATCTCCCCTTAGCAGCAACTAGCTTCCGCTCCTCACAACAGAATAGCACTGGAGACTCCATCTGTCTACTTTCAGAAGAGGAGTCATCCAGCAAAGAGACCAGTATTGCCCCTCCTGTGGGACACACCTGGGGAACTGCTAACCTAATGCCAGATGTAACATCTGGGAAGTGGAACTGCAGAAAAATTACACAATGGAAAAATGTCATGCAAACATATTATTAAAATGCCACAGCATCTTGTTGCCTTCTGTGACACTCATGCATATTAAGGCACCATACCTCAACAGCTGCAAAACATAGTGTTAGGCATACTAGTACAACAGCATACATACTACAAGACAGTGGTATGAACCAAAAGGAAAAAAAATGCTTAAAAATGCTTAAAGTATATCTTTGCCTTGATCTCCAGAACCTCTAATTCTCATTGGCAGTGCAAGTTAGGATAGTTCCATATTAGGTCATCATGCTGATGCCAAGATTGCTCATTAGAAAGGGTGATGCCAATTCCATCAACTCACACCAGGCATCAGCCTTGTTTAAGAACTGGAAAATCCTAATCTCCCAGGCACACTCTACAAAAGCCCTGCCTTTAACAGTCTCAGAAGCAGTCATGGCCACTCGGCAGGTCCATTTAAAGATCAAAACAGTAACCCCTTATGCAAGGATGCACATTTATAAATTACATGTCATGCAATATAGCCCTGCACTCTGGATCATCTTGCATATATGTCCCTTATGCATTACTATAGAAGTGACATGCCTCATGCTAACTGCTGCATGTGTGGCTTGTGCCAATGGTTATGGACAATCCAATGTGCAGATGAAGCAAATCACAGCCATTGGCACTATCTGGTTTCATTTGCATGCTAACTGCTTGCTGCTAGTGAGATGTAAAGCACTATTGCCATTTTGTGCTAGATAGCTTACAACTGTACAACTGAGACAAAGAGGAATTTGATGTGGAAGAGAAGAATAAAAGAGATAAAGAAGGAATCTTACCTGATAAAGTACCTCATCTATGCTACAATCCCTATGTTTGCTTTTAGGGAAAGTGGGGCATATATATTGTTGAATGTGTAACTGGAGAGTTCTCTCATATTTACATGGCAGATTAGAGTCTGGCTGTATGTATGGGGGAGGGGAGCAAGCTCTGAAGGTAACACTGTAGAGATTACAAGCCAGGTGGTATGAGAAGATTCCATTGCCATATATAGAGGTACTGGTATGTCGCTGTGCACAGTACAATCTGCAGGTCTTATTTGTACCCACGCATGGCTGGGGAGAGACTGCGATCATAATCATGTACACATCATGACACAGCATAGCATATTAACGCATAGAATGACATGTTTCATCCTCAGATGTACAGGTACAGGCAAGGGAGTCAGTGCCTAGAAAAGTTCACAAGCCAGGTGAATGAACTACAGCTACAGGCCCTCCATGCACTAGGCATATACCTCATGGATAAAGAATCAGAATCACATTTATTGGCCAAGTATGCATGCATACAAGGAATCTGACTCTGGTTTCAATGACTGTCCAAGTATGAATTACATAAATGACATACATACAACTATTAAGAACAAGACAAATGACATACATGCAACTATTAAGACCAAGACAAAAAAGTTAATATACATACGCATGCAAGGTACAAAGTGCAACTCAGTGCAAGACATACTGACAAACTTTGAAGGAAGCAAGTATTTACAAAATGTAAACAATACTGTAGAATCCTTGGAGCCTGGGGTAAAAGAATACCCCAGCCTAATAAGCTGAATTAACCATTTATGAACTTGATGGCCTGTGGAAAAAAAACTGTTCTTATATCTGCTTGTTTTGGTGTGTATTAATCTATAACACCTGGCTGATGGCAATAGCTCAAAAAGAAGGTGGCCTGGATGTGAAGAGATGATGATTTTTCCCTGCCCTTTTCAAAACTCTGGAATAGTACATGTCCTGTAATGAGGGAAAACTAGCACCGGTGATATTTTCAGCAGACATGACTATTTGATGTCATCTATTTTTGTCATGATTAGACAGTGATCCAAACCACACTGTTATGGATGAGCTGAGAACAGACTCAATGACTGCTGTATAGTACTGAATCAACAGTTCCTGTGGGATGTTGAACTTCCTCAGCTGTCACAGGAAATACATTCGCTGCTGTGCCTTTTTTTATGATGGACCCTACATTGGTCTCCCACTTCAAGTCCTGTGAGATTATAGATTTCAAAAACTTGAAGAATTCCACAACTGACACAGCAGTTTTAAATTATAAAGAGGGGGGGTAATATTGTAGCACCACTCCTAAGTCCACTGTTATTTCCACAGTTTTAAGGGTGTTCAGTTCCAGATTATTCTGACCACACCAAAGGGCCAGCTGTTCAACCTCTCATCTATATGCAGACTCATCACCATTCCTGATGACCCCGATGATACTTGTATCGTCTGCATATTTAATTGATCGTGAGATAGCTAGATGTAAATTTCCCCAGTTCTACCTGCTATTGCTTATTGGTTAGAAAACTGGTGATCCATTGACAAGCTGAAACAGGAATGGAAAGTTGGAAGAGTTTCAAGTGAAGAAGTTCTGGAATTATTGTATTAAATGCAGAGCTGAAGTCCACAAACAGAATCCTTGCATATATCCCTGGGTTTTCAAGATGTTGCAAGATATAATGCAGGCCCAAATTAACTGCATCATTCACTGACCGGTTCTCTCGATAAGCAAACTGAAGGGGGTCCAATGAGGGAGCTGCAATATCCTTCAAGTGAGCTAACACCAGCCACTCAAAAGTCTTCATGACCACCGATGCCAAAGCAACAGGCCTGTAGTCATTCAGTCCTATTACAGTGGATTTTTTAGGCATTGGAGTGATTGTGTCTTGTTTAAAACATAAAGGAACATCACACAGCTCTACTGATTTACTAAAAATCTAAGTAAAAACAGGAGCCAGTTGATTAGCACAGTTTTTTAAACAGGAGGGTAAAACCTCACCTGGACCAGCTGGTTTCTTAATTTGCTGTCTTTTAAAAAATGATACACATCCTCCTCAGAGATAAGTAATGCAGGCTGAATGTGAGAATCTGTGGAAGAGAGTCATATAAGTCTGAGCACTGACAGGGCTGGTAACAGTGTCATTTGTAGCCTCAGGCTTATCAAACCTGCAGTAAAAAGCATTCAAGTCATCAGCTGGTAATGAGCTGCAGTTAAGGGGCAAAGGTAAAGGTGCTGATACTTAAACCTGATAGGCCAAACACGAGCCATAAAGATGACAGAGTAGACTATTGAGAATAAGAAAGATATTATGTATTGTTAATATTAGACAAAACGCCCAGAATTTCCAGACAGAAGATATACAAAAAGATTAATGGAAAAATTAGTGGAAAGAAAAATACTTCCACAAGAAAAACTGCCAGAACCTTCAAATAAAAATTTGTGTTCATTAATACAACAGATTTGCGAAAAACATTATATAGACCTAGAAACTTTGATATGTTTGGAAAAAGAAGCATCTGAGTAAGTGCGAAAATATAAACAACAAAACCAGGAGATTTTTGAAAATATAAAAAAGAATGGACATGGGAAAGAAAGAGAGATTTGATATGGTGCAATATTTATGCAAAGTCGAAAGCCAAATTAATCAATACAAAAACGCAGCCCCAAAGATATTCGAAGAGAAATATAGACAAAAGCATCCAGATATGAAAAATTTCACAATAAAAAATAATATCACAAAGAGGGAATGTAGAAAAGCAGATTAGTAAAGTAGAAGTTAAAAAAATAGAAGTTGAAGTTAAGGAATGCCTGCAAAGTGAAGGATTTGGTGTAGAAGGTCTAACACAGGTTATATCACAGAATGATGGAACAAGTCCCCAAAGTAAGGAGAAACAGGAAGATCAGGAGGAATCTGAAGAAGAAATATGGACATGGGAAAGAAAAAGAGATTTAATATGGTGTAATATTCTTGCAAAGGAAAAAGCAAAACTAATCAATACAAAAAGAGCAGCACCAAAGATATTTGAAGAGAAATGCAGGCAATGGAAAACTTTACAATACAAAAAATAAGAAGACAAAGAGGAAAAGTAGAAAAGAACATTTGTAATGGAGAAGTTAAAGAAATAGAAACTAAGGTTATGGAGTACCTGTGAAATGAAGGATTCAGTGCAGGAAAATCTAACTCAGAAAGCACCACACCAGGATAGAGCAATGGACATCCAAATTAAGGAGAAACCAGTGGAATGGGAAGCAACTGGTCAGTTGCCATATGAAGATATTTTGGAGGCTTCCACAGGAAACCAGTATAAACATTCACTTGAAGCAGGACTGCAAGGGAAGGAACAGGAAACTGTAGCAACTCTGACACTGTGAATGATGAGGAGTGATAGGCCAGTAAGTTCCAATATGACAGAGCAATGGATGGCACAGGATGAAATTAATGAGAATGTGCCACAGAAAGCTGCTGTAGAACTTTTCTATAAATGTCTGCAGGAAATGGATAATGAAAAATGCACCCTGGGTTTAGAGGAAAATGAGCTAAGAGAAGAGTTTCTGGATTTAATAGAGATAGATAGACATATTAAGATCAATGAAAGCAATAAGAGTGCAGAAGGTCAATAAAACTCAAGAAGTCAGAAGTGTGATAAAACAAATGAACACAGTAATTACGACTGTCCATAGAGATCCATGCAATATAATAGAAGTAAACAGGATACATTACTGTGCAGCTAAATTAATAACAGATAAAATTCTACCACAAAAACACAGGGTAGCAAAGGAAAGGAAGGGGAGAAATCGAATACCATCATGGATATATCGAATAGAGAAAAGTATAAAACAATTAAGACAAGAAGTGTAACTGTTAGAAGAGTACAGAAGAGGGAACAGATCAACAAAAATATTCAGAAAGACAGACGTGATAAAAGTAATGTACAGTATTATAATGGATCAGGATCTATCATGCACTATCGCAAATAAACTAAAAATATCAGCACAGACAGAAAAACTTAGAGGATACACAGATACATATAAAGGAAAAGTACAAAATAAGCAATTTATCAGTGATCTCAAAACGTTCTATAGAGAAATGGGAAACAAGGTAAAAGGAATTGAAAGACCTAAAATGAAGAAATAGATACATTTTGGAGAAATATCTATGAATATCCTGTGAAACATATCAAAGATGTTAAATGGATAGAAGAAGTAAAAGAAAGAAAAGTTTAAAGATACAAGATATAAAATAGGATGAAGTAACAGCCAGAAAGATTGAAACAAAGTTGAGAAAAGCTTCTAATTGGAAAACCCCAGGCCCAGATGCAGTACCTAACTTCTGGTTAAAAGTATTACCATCTTTGCACAAAGATTTAGCCATGAGTAAGCACTATTTATACATGCACCCTGAACAGACACACCAACCTGGCTAACAACAGGAAAAACAATGCTCCTAGTTAAGAGTGAACCTGCAAGTTACCCTAAAAATTACAGACCAATAACTTGCCTTTCGATGACATATAAACTATACACCGGAATTGATACCAACAGAGTTTATAGTCATTTAGAAGAGAACTCAGTCATGGCAATAGAACAAAAGGGCAATAAAAGAAAGTCATAGGGAACAAAGGATCATTTGTTAAATAAATTCATAGTGGAGAACTGTAAAAAGGGGAAGAATCTAAGTATGGCATGGACTGACTGCAAAAAAAGAATTTGGCAGTATCCCACATTCAAGGATAAAAGAGTGCTTAAAAATGTATAAGATATACCCTTCACTGAAAAAGTACATCACAACAGCCATAAAACAGGGGCAAACCACTTTTTAAGTTAAGCCACGATAAAGGACAAATGATTATTTCAGGGATAAAAATCCAAAGGGGGGGTGTTCCAGGGTGACTCCCTGTCACTGTTGCTCTTTCGCCTTGCCCGTAACCCATTAAGCTGTCTGCTTAACAGCTTAGGCCATGGCTATAATTTGGCTCCCAGAAAGCAACAAAGTGTAAAGACTTCTCATCTTCTCTTTGTTGATGATTTAAAACTGTATAGCTCATCAGATGAGGAACTGAAAGTACAACTGCAAGTAGTCAAAACTTTTTCAGATGATATAAGAATGTAATTTGGTCTTGATAAATGTGCAAAAGGATCTTTAAAGCCAGAAAGCTGCAGCACCAAGAAAACATCAGTTTGAGACAATAATATGATATAAAAGAACTTTAGCAATAGGCATTGTATAAATATTTTGGAAATGATGTAGGATCAACAATAAGACATGAAGAAATGCAAATAAAGCTTACTAAGGAATATTTTAGAAGACTTAAATTAATCCAGAAAATAGCCTTGACAGCTAGGAACAAAATCCATGCTATAAACCAATTTGCTGTTCCTGTCCTAACTTACAGTTTTGGAGTGATTGACTGGCCCCAAAAGGTGTTGGATAGATTGGACAGGAAAACAAGAAGGATGTTTCATGCTCAAATGATTTGTAAAAATCAGTGCATACCAAGATTATATATTCCCCATTCCGAAGGAGATATGGGCCTCCTTGAAACTGATTACATGTATAGATCTGCAGTCATGGGACTGCATACATATCTGCTGACCTCACAAGACCCAAATGTAGTAAAAGTTTTGAAACATGGAGAGAACAAATCTAAGATGACTTCCCTTCTTAGTTTAGCAGAAGCATTTTGGCATCAAGCGGGAATGAAAATCAAACAGAAGTAGATAAAAAACGAAAGAATATAAGGTGAAGGATCAGATGAGAAGGCAAGAAATATGGAAAATGCATAAATATAGTTGCAAGTACAGAAAACTCCTGGAAGAATATCAAGATGATCAGGATTGAATGCAGGAATGGTTAAGGAGAGGTGAATTGAAACCAAAAGATGAAAGGTTAATATTGGCAGCCCAAGATAGTGGGCTTATGTACACATTGGTTTACAAAGTCTATTGAACATGTGGGAGAAACAGACAAATATAGGTTTTGTAAAACAGAATTTGAAACGGTTGCACACCTTGTTGCTGGTTGTGATATACTAATGGCAGAAGGACTGTACACTGAAAGGTATAGTAAAGTGGGAAGACTGTTGCATTGGGGATTGTGCAAGCATTATAATATTGAAGTAGCTGAAAAACACTGGAAAAATGAGCCACAAAGCATCATAGAAAATGATGAAGTCCACATCACATGAGGTGACCCACTACCAACAGTTCAAAAGATAGATGCGAGAAAAACAGATGTAGTACATGAAAAGAAGACAAAGTAGCATTGATCATTGAAATTGCTACACCCAGTGACTACAGTGTCATCCAGAGAGAATCACAATGTCATAAAATATCAGGATTTACTAGCAGAAATGAAAGCAATGTGGAAGAAACATAGTCAGACAGTTCCAATAGTAGTAGGAGCAATGGGTCTTATAAAAAAGAATCTACAATCTTACTTAGATGGGTCTACTTCAGAAGAATGACAAACCAAAAGACTGAATCCCAAAAAAACTGAAAATTCAAAATGCAGAACACATTTTTAATGCTGGGGGGGGGGGGGGAACAAGCCTCCTTGCACCTCCCACACCCCCTGCTAACTATATATACCAACTCCAAGATCACACAATAGTAGAGAAGGGGCAAATTCTATAATTCAGTATTTTACATTTTCAGTCTTTTGGGATTCAGTCTTTTGTTTTTTCAGTCTTCTGAAGTAGACCCATTTAGATATGTTACCAATACATGTAACTCCATATGAATTGCTGAAGGAGTCATTACTGGGTACATTGCGGGTGCTGCAAAGAGCACTTCTGGCTGACATCACAGACTGAAACAATACTAATTTCATGAACTTTAATCATACTTTGACTTAGGAATGGCGTCCATTCCTTTTGTGGTATTAGAAACCAAAATGATTTGGAGAAATTAAAGAAGAGTAAAGGTGCTGCAGATAAGCAATACTAAGATCAGATATGGCAAGGGTGGGATGCAGGAAATGAATAATATGGGCAGCCATAATAGGTTCCTATAATAGGTGTAATTGTGGGTTACTGATATGGTACTCCATGCAAAGGAAAAGCAAGGGACATTGATGCAGACAAGTCCACTACAAGGGGTAGACAAACAACACAGAAACAGCTGATACAGGTTGATCAATGGTTTGGTGTTGCTTGCCTGCCAGGAAAATTGGTTTCTCATACCTGGGCATAATTTGGATGTGGAAGCAGGTTTGGTGGTGACACCACCTGAATGTCAGTAGGGGAAGCATCATGTTAATAATGCCCATTATTGTAGATTGCAGCACACATCCTGCTGCTTGATTGAAGAGAAGTATTAACCACAGCTCACGTGTAGGCATCTCCTACCATAAATCTCTGGTCTGCAAGTACAATGTCCTGCACAACAAGGCAAGTCTTCTAGCATATTGATTAGAACTGTTTCCACATACACTACTATACATACTATAGGGGGCTCTAAAGACGTATGTCTGTTATGTGCCAGTGTTGTCATGTGTTTTCATGCATTTGGAGGTTTTATTGGAAATGGGTTCAGTAGAGCAGAACAACATAGGTCTGGTATCTTCAGGGTACCTGGGGATGACAATGATGGCAACATGCAAAACACATGGTCCAAGGACACAGTGACAGTGTCTGTAACACTACATTGGGGAGAACCCCCATCACCATTATGGAGTCCCCTGTATAGATAGTGTCTTAGAACATGGCCTCAGTGGAATATGAAAGACATCCTGAACCTGACAGTCCTACATTGGCTTTGCCTAGGTCCCCCGTCCACACATCTGACATGTGGACTTTTTCTGAGTTGAGCATCTCCATTATATGGGGGGAGACCCTCATGGAGTGAAGCACAGCCATGACCCCAGCACTGCATTTGATATCTGCGCAATGCACAGAATCAGGCAATGGAAGTAAAAATCAGTGATCCAGTCAGAAATGGCTGCTATATACACCAATGGGGAGCAGGTGAGTGTGCTCCATGGTTTATGGCAGTACGTTTATCAAATGCACAGTGACCTGGAGTATAAGCACAGGGAGAGAATGGTACTATTGAGGTTGCTTCTAGCAATTATTTGTACTGTAGGTGCATCTGTGAGACATATTTCAATTGCAATTTGGTCTGCTTGTGCAAGCCATGCAATTCATGGTTATGGAAAGGTCAGGTTGTGAAGTAGTCAGGCCCATATAATCCTTACAAAACAGACCATTTGTGAGGCAGTATTACTGTCATCTGCAGGCATACAACCTGCCGTGCCTGTACATAATCACACTCCAACTTATGGATTGCATTGCTTATCAGGGTCAGTACTTCTGATATTTCTTCTTCTTCTTCTTCTTTTTGGCTTTTCCTGGTTAGGGGTCACCACAGTGGATCACCTGTCCACTCATGACTGGCAGTGGAGTTTTACGGTGTTAAGTTTCTAGCCCAGCGCCCAACCTTCCATGGAAGGCACACACGCACGCTTAGGGCCAATTTAGAGTGTCCAATCCACCTACAGTATGTCTTTGGGATGTGGGAGGAAACCGGAGCACCCAGAGGAAATCCACACGACCACAGGGAGGACATGCAGACTCCACACAGAAGGCACCTCAGCCAAAGATCAAACTGGAGAACCTCTTGCTATGAGGTGGCACTGCTAACCGCTGCACCACCATGGCCACCCTAGTACTTGTAATATTTCTATAGGGAGCAAATGAAAGGTTCATAGGTTGGTACTAGGCTATCGGCCCTAGGGCCTATACAAGCCTAGCCATAACAATTCCCTGGCTATTTCTTCTTCCACTATTTACTTCCCTGGCCCCTGTCTAGCAGGGCGACTGACAGTGATCCCTGGGGTGAATTTCCTTTCTCCCATCCAATCATCAAGGTTTCTTTTGAAGAGGGCCAAAGAGGCGCTCTGCTTGACATGTATGGGCAGTCTATTCCAGATTCCGGGGAGTCTCTGGGTCAGGAACCTATCCCTCCAGTATGTTTTGTTTATTGTGATGACAAGATTTAGATCCCTGGAGCATGTGGCTCTGAGGGATTGGGATTTCTTTAAGTGTAGCATGTCCAACAGCTCTGGGTTTGACACGGCCTTGTATGTTAAGCAGAGATAGCCTCGGAGTAGATGATATGCGACAGAGTATAGCTGAAGTTTTTTAAGGCGGTAATGAAAAGATATGGCCTTATATTCCTTCCCCTTCCAGGGCATAGAAGAGATCCAGCCCTGAAATCACAAGTTGTTGCAGTTGCAAACAGCACCAGTCATATCACTGTACTCTATCCCAACCACTGCAGGATGTTAACCCTGACTCTCCACAAAGTCCCACATTGTGCGCTGTTATGTTCATCTCCCATGGACCTAGCTCCAAATTGTAGCATTACAGTTATTTCCACCTGTGCAAGTAAGGATGACCCCCCCCCAACTTGTGTGGCCTTAGTGAAATGTGATCCACCATGTAGGCAATCCATGCTCTTCTTTGCTTGCTTCATTTTATTCTGTACTGCCTATGTCATGACCCTTAGTTGTGGACCAGATAATGCCTCTTTGCCAATGCTGCAAAGTACTGTCTGCCTCAGCTGTGATTCTGCTACTCCATAGTCTTCCTCTGTCTCTTCACTCTACCCTTCTACTGCTGTGTCACCTGTTTAGCACATTCTACGATGATGTTCTGCTGCTGCTCCATTTACTTATACAGCACCATGTTGGGGATCAAGGCAAACCCAGAAAATATGTGCAAACTATATTTATGGTGCTCCTGCAACAGTATCTAAACATCTGAATTATTACATCAGTGTCTTAAATATTAACTCCAGTAAGTTTGGAGTTTCTGTATGAGCTATACTACAGGTTATTTCCTAATGCATCTGACAGACAGGATCCAAAGATTTGGTGCATGTCTGGAATCACCTGCTCCCAGCATACATGGTTCCTTTTTATATAGGCTTATCTTACTGGCATATCAGATCATCTCTGCTGGTATAGGTCAGAGATGTGTCATATTTGTGAAATTCTGTGCACTACCTGGATGCCTCACAGGCATATTATAAATAGTGCCCTGGGCATTACAGACTACCTGACAAATCAGGTAGTAGAAGCCCTTCTTGTTTATTTACCTCTGCTCATATGGACCAGGTAATGACTTGATAGCCTTAGGGATGCAAACTGCACCGTTCAACTTTTTTGCTGAAGAATTCTGGATGAAACCAAAAAGAATGTGAACCAAAGCCACAAAAATGGGGAACAACTTTTAAATAGTACTTAAATTTAGTTGCCACACTACTGTAATCTTTGCATGGTCTTGTACTCTGTGTCTATCAGTTGCCCACTGCTATTTTTCACTGCAAACTGTGCTAACACTTTATGAATCCCAGCCATGGTTTCATTTTAGTTGCTTTTACAAATATATTTTAATTAGGCACCTACAACTTTTAATCTAAAATTACTTTGATTTTTTCTGTACAGTTTTTACCTCCTTCCTTTTATAGACATAATAGTGATTTCTACACAAAATATTTACTCTTTTCTGAATATACCCAATCCCATCACAACATTTTAATTGACATAGAAATGCCACTAACTATTTAACTGAGTCTTTGTGCATTTTACAGACTGATGGTTGGACTATATACACAATAAATGTAGAAAAACTATACTTTTGTAGAGTAAGCTAGTAATGAAAAGATTTGTCAAGTGCATCTTCTAGTGGCAGTAAGCGAGGCTATCCCTAGAATACAATGTACATCAAGATGGAAATTCTGAATTTTACTTCTGCATAAAAACACAGTTCTCTCAAAAAGAAGTGCAGCTCCAATCACAGTAAGAATATAATATCCCTTTATTTGGAATGTTGGGAAAGCTTCCAGGACTGTAACTTGAAACTGTTACACTGGCCAGGAGCTGATCGTATATAGCTTTGTGATCGCAATCTGACAAGCTACGCTGGACAGTGGGTTATAGGATAAACACTATCTGCACTGGCAGGATATGTGCTCTTGACAGAATTGCCAAATATTTTGTTGTGGTTGGTGATTACTGTTCATTTGGGGTGGGGGGTGGGTGGGCAGCAAATGTTGGATGATAAAAGAGATTTATGGGACAACTATGAGAATTAAGCTGTCATAGACTAAGAAACTGACTCTTTCAGTCCTGCTAAAAGAACTGCAGCAGACATGCCCTTTACTAGTACACCCATAAGCTGTTGAAAATATCCCCCTCACATAACATTCCTCTTATAATGGATGTGACTACCTGAAAGAGCAGATCAAGATGAAAAGCTATAGGTGGGTATAGGTCAATCTTTGGTGTTCATTTCATACTAATTCCATATCTGTCAGATAATTGTTAAGGCTGTGTACTTGGCATGTCCAGATGGAGTAGAAAAGAAAGGAAGTGGTGACCGTTTCTTCTAAGTTTAAAAAGGCAGTGAGACCTCTGTCAGTATAAGCAGTACATTTCCTCATATAACGTTAGCATCTGTAAGGGGTGAATGGCATTATACAACATGTGACAGTCGAAGTCATCTAGGACTCTGAAAGCTTGCATATATTTTGCACTATTGCACTGACTTGTATAGATTCTTGAACCTTGTAAGAGGAGCATTTTTTCCTTGCAACAGGATGAAAACACAAAATGCAACCATAAGTTGCTGCAATTGCATATATATTTTTTTAAGTTTAGTTATCTTTCTAGAGAGATGGGTTCACTTGTGAGTCTAATGTAAGAAAGGAACTTAACAAGCTTTTCTTTTTCCAGTCTTTGGACATAATTGCAGTGCTCTGTACACTGCATACGGCATATGTTTAAAATTAATTTTGTAAAATTGTAAATTACTGCTTCTGTTTTTTGAGAGTGATTTTAATATTGATTTCAAAAGAGGCTCTGGAGATTTAGAGGTATGGAAAATTTAGGGACTAAAGTTATTAGGGTAGCTTTTCAGTTGCTGGGTATAGTACGCTTGGTAACTGAATTTCATTCATACCTTATACTGGTAGACTGTCACACATCTAGTAGCTTATATACAGCCTTACATTTCTGGGTATTTTTTGAAACTCATATTAAAAGACATAAACCAAATCAATCTTATGAACAGTAAATATTGCATAACAATACAAGCAATGGTTTCCTTAGTAAAACGTGTCCTTTGCAATATAAAATACATTCAAAGTCTTTACACTGATATAGCAATATAGTACAATGCAAACAATTCCACACTTATGTTTTCTTTACATTTTCATAAACAGCTTTTTCATCTTGTAAACCAAGAAACCTGGACATATACTATCTGGAGTACATTTGTTCACCCAAGCTTAAACCTTCATAAAATGGCAAATGTTTCATTTCTGGGTACTTGTCATTTGAGGTAATTACAGAAATAAGAAAAAATAACTCATATGCATAATTAGCAATGTAAGCATATCTGTTAAACTATACAACTTATAGTTCAAATATCAGTGGCAGTTACTTGAATTTGGTAATATTAATATTAATACGGAAATTTTACATCTTATCTTCATAATGACTGACAAATCAGTACCTCTAGTATAGTGCATTATGTATGAATAGTGACTGTGTGTTTTTCTGTCTCCCACCATGAAATTTCACATTATGCCCTTTAATAACATCTAGCCCACTGAGCTATGCACATGAATGTAAATATGAAAATAGTCATAATAGGTGACAAACAGTGTGTGACAGCTCCACTGCAGCACATCCTAAGGAAACAACTCATCCTTTACATATTGTTTAGCACTATTTGAAAATTCACTTCATTAAGGAAGATAGTGCCAAAGAATATCATGATACCATAAAGAACTGTGGATATCAAGTACAAATACACCCAAAGATGCAACAGATGTGAAAGAAAGAGGGTGGCCTAATGGTTAAGGTGTTTGCCTTACAAACACAAGGTGCAGGGTTTGAGTCTCACAAGGGATAATTGGCTAGGCTTAAAATGGCTTGCAAGGGCAGTATGCTTAGTACTAACCTGTGAACCTATATTTCACTGTTTAAAGATAAATTAGACTGCTGTTTAGAAGATATGTGCATGATTCAGTTTCTTAGGATGGAAATTAACTTTACTAGTGCTTTGTGTACTGAAGAAGTAGTGTTGAGTGGGTGTGGTAGCATAGGAGTCCATTACTATGGATATAGCATCAGCCATAAGTTAACAAAGTATACTAGCCAGAATTCTCTATACTTGTTTTTGATGCTTGCTGGGTATACATATGGTGGGAGACTTAAACAGTGTTACCAAGATACATCTAAATTGTAAAGTACTGGGGGCGGAGCCTAGATGGCACTCTGAAAGCAGCACTTTTTGGAGCTCCTTAAAACTACTTTAAATAACAGGAAATTATTATTTTTTATTTTGGGAAAAACAGTTAATTATTGTTCCTTAGTATTTTTATTACTAGTATTTCAATTTTGGAATATTTTCTTCAAGAATTTCCTGTCAGAAATCTCTGGAGTTTTTAAAGCTGATTTGGGAAGATGAGTGGCTCAAAGAACTCACGTGCAGAATCTACTCTGAGGAAAGAAATTCAGCTGATATCTTCAACTTTACAAGAACTATCTATTAAAATGGACAGTTTTAAAGACAACTTAGAAAACCTGAGAGAAAGTTGTCATACTCAAACTGAAACTTTTAAAGAACTTCTCCTGCAACAGCAAGTCAAAATATTAAACATTGAAGTGTCCTTATCTGATATAGACAGAAAGCTCAAACAGGAGGAAACCCAGGGTGATTTTCTTCAGCAGCAAAATAAATGGTTTATTAACAAACTGGACGATATGGAAAATAGAGAAAGGAGGACTAATGTGAGAATCTTTGGTTTACCAGAAAAATCTGAAGGAGATGACATAATTTCTTTCCTTAATTCATGGTTACCTGACATCTTTGAATTGAAAGAAGGTTTATTTTATGGTATAGAAAGAGCCCATCGAGCCATTGGGAAACCCATTCCTACATCTTCAACATCCTCACTCAGGTCAGTCATGGTTAAATTTCTCTGTTATCTAGACAAAGAGCTTGTTCTGAAATGTGCCTGGAGAAAGTCCCCTCTGAAGTATAAGCAAAATCTAATTAGATTTGACAATGACTTTTCCTCCAGAGTCTTAGAAATGAGAAAGAAAGCCTGGCCACTGGTAAAGTTACTCAAACAAAATAAAATAAAAGCACAACTAGCATATCCTGCAAAAATAAGGATTTTCACTTAAAATGAAATAAGGACATTTAATGAGATCGAAGAAGCAATAACTTTCATAAAGAACAATAATTTGGTCACAGTTCCGGAAGAAATGGACTGGTCTCTTACTACAACATTAAAAAGATCCCCTGAGAAAAATAATTGGATTGATGTAAAGAAAAAAAAAGCAAAGAACTGACTCAAAAAGTATTCCTTCTACTGCTTCTCTCAAAGAATCAACTAAAACTAAAAATTCAGGCTAAAGGTAACAAATATGTATTTGTCTACTTATATTTCAAGCTACTCACAAAATATTTGTCAGTAATATGAATACTCCATTCACATACAATAGACTTAATGATTGCTTTATTGTGTGATGGTGAAGTATAAAAATGAGGGTTGGGGAGGAAATATTTAATATTAATGTAACGTACTACAAATACTGACTGTACAAAAGTGTTTAAATCTAATAGGCAAGGATCGTTATTGGCATGCAAGTTTTAAATATGTTTGACTTGTTTGGATCATTTGCAATGAAACATGGATTAATTCAACCTAGATAATGAATAGATCCTGTTGAATTATTTGTCAAATATTGTTATAGACTCCACTTAAAGGTTCTGCTTCTCATAAAAAAGTGAAGAGAAGCTTTTGTTACACGAGACACGTAGGGAAGCTTCACTGCTTAGTCCGCGAGCTCTCTTAGTGTACTATGTGCACTATCGTAAAAGCAGAATGCTCGTTTGATAAAGTAAAGTGCCAAAATAAAATAAACACAACACAATATATCGATGTTAAGTCATTATACTTTCTAATTTAATATACGTATTAGGAACACAGTTTTAAGTCATCACAAAGTGTTTGAACATCTACCTTCCATCTTAAAGATATGCAACGAAACCCCTTTAATACAAGTGTTGTATTAGCAAATCCTTTCTTTGTTTAGTTGTCAAATAATTTTATAGTCAGTGAAAAAACAAACATAAAGTACTGAAGTCCGGATTATCTTACTACCGGAGATGACCACACGATTCTAGTGTGTAATCACATTATGCTTCCTTATGGCCTTAAAGCGACAGTACTTCTGTAAATAGGATCACTACTTAATATATATATATATATATATATATATATATATATATATATATATATATATATATATTGTATGAAAGAAGGGATGGAAAGAAGGTATTACGAGGCATGAATATATTGTAGCTTATTGTTAGATATTATAAAACAAAAATAAAGGAATACATTTATACAGATAAAAGTGGAATATTCAGCATTAGACCCATGGTTAGATATTTTGAAGTTCTCCATGAATCTGCGTTATTTAGTTAATAAATAAATAAAGAAGAGAAATGACTTAAGAAGTATGCATGTCACCATATTCAACGAAGTATAAAAGGAAGTTTTGGTATACTTAGAAACAGTTACTTTACTAGATGAGGAAAGAATATTTAAGACATAATCTGCTACTGGGTCTTTACAAGCTTGCAATAAGACAAATCTCATATTTATTGTATTGAACTATAGCTTATTATAATAGACATAGAGTGCAAACAGTGAATAACTTGCAAAATGTTATTATTTCAGACAAGCACATCTAACCTACAAGAATACATTATTAATGGAATTTTTCTGCAGAAAAAATGAATGGTTGTAAGGGCAGTCACACTATGAAACTAGCTAAATGAATATTTCATCTGTTTATCATTGTCATTATCTAACTTACAGCTACTATTAATGTTTGGTCATTGAAATGCAATTCTAAATGGATTTGTTTCTTAGAATTGATATTATACGAATGTAAAATAGAAATTTAAGACCGTGCTCAACACATGCAATAGAATTTTTAAGGCTGTTAGTAATTTAATAACAAACAAACTTTCTATTGAAATTTAAGGTTACGTAACAAACATGATATAGAGCTCTGCATGTGTAATTGTTGTATAACATAGCCTTGAGCAGCACTGTCTATGCTTTGGAATTCATATATATGCAGAACTTGCAGTCCACAAATTTAAACTAATCCATAACAGCGATGACAGGTGTTAGAAATTGTTTAATTCTCTGAGTTTTAAATTGTTACTAGTGTAATCAAATTGCACAACAGTGACTAAAGTATGCCCTATAAGGCAGTTATGAAATGAACTGGTCATTATATAGATACTCATATAAGATGGAAAGGAAATGGATTATTGAACACATTACATCATAATTTACTTATGCTATATAAATACTTTATTAAAAAGGAATTATACCTGAATCAACGCACATGATGTAATAAATGATAAAACTTAAATGCCTGAAATCTACACCAGGTTATTCTACAGCAAGCACATCTCTAAATAACTTTGATTGAATGAATCACATATGTTTGACTTGATCAATTGCAACCTCCAGATTAATATGCAAAGGAGCCTCTAATTTTTCATTATGTTTGGTTCAATTTCTGTAATGAAGGTTAATCTGTCTGAGCTTCTTAGTTCACTCAGATTGGGAATGTTATGCATTCCATGTTTGTTAAAAGATTATTTTAAATATTTGTTTATATGCATGTATAAGGTCTACTATTATACATTTGTTGATTTTTTCTTCTGGCCTTATTCAATTTTTATTTGATATAGTTTAAAAGGAAGTAACAGCCTCACCACTGAATTCAATGCATATATGGAGATTATACAACAAATAAATGACAAAATATACAGTCATCATTTCAATAAAAACACTTCAAGTACAAATTAATGAGATGGACACAGTATTACTCTCATTAAATGTAAATGGTTTAAATAATCCTAGGAAAAGATCTAACTTACTTAAATACCTAAAAATAAATACAGCACAAGTGTTTTTTCTACAGGAAACTCACTTTAAAGCTAATGATAATTTCACTTGGAACCCAAGTGACTTCCTAAAGCTATCTAATTCATCATTTAGTAAAAAAAACAGGGGGGGTATTAATACTATGGAAGAAAAATATTATTAATCCGCAAGTTTTATTTAACTATGAAGACAAAGAGGGCCTTTTATCAATAGTAATAGTAAGATATAGTAATATATTTCTGGACATTGGTGAACTTGTATTGGTTTCCAGGTATAGATATAGGAACTATTAAAAAATACACAGAACTTATTAACAAAACATCTAAAGGTAACTTCATTTTGGGAGGTGATTTTAACTGTATCTTAGATAGCCAGGAAACTACCAACAAACAACCTTTTTGTATCACATCTACAGGGAGAACACTTAAAAATGGATAGATAACTTGCAGTTATTAGACTCATTTAGTCTTAAGAATGAAAGTTCATTACTATTCTCCCATAGTGACTATAGATTTAACACTCAAACAAGAATTGATAAAATATATGTATCTCATGATTTAAAAATGAAAATATCGCATTCTTCTATAATCCTCTGTCCCCTGTCTGACCATAACTCGCTTATTCTTAGAATTCAAATGGATTTCAAAAGATTGAAAATCACCAAGAGAATTTCAGCATATTTTACTAAATTAAAAGAGTTTAAGCCATGGTTAGATTTGGAAATAAAATATTTCTTGGATACAAACTATACTAGTGACATAAATATAGTTATTTTATGGGATTCTCTAAAGACATATCTTTATGGCAAAATTATTTCCTGGTGTAATAATAAAGCACAGGAATGGGAATCAGAGCTAACTAACATTCAAAAACAAATCATAGAAACTGACCTAAAGGTTTTAGAAGACCCTGTTGTAAAAAAAGGAGATTAAAAAAATATATATAATGATATCTTATTGCATAAAACCAATTTGGCCTTAGAAAAATTAAAATTAAATTCTTATTCAATCTCTCCCAAATATATGCATAATTTAGCTATGAGATTAAAAAGATCTTCCAATGCAAATAATATTACAAACATAATTCGTGAAGGGGATAAAAAGAAAAACATTTCAGATATAAGTGACATTTTGGATGCTTTTAAATTTTATTTCACAAAACATTATAACAATAATGACCCACTTCATAACCGTACAAACATATGCCTAGATAACTTAAATTTAAATAAAATACCAGAAAGCATAAACATGAATATTCAAAAACAAATTACGATAGAAGAAATTAATGAGAAAATTAAAAGAGGTAAAAATAACAAAGCCCCAGGCATAGATGAAATCATTATGGAAATTTATAAACTATTCCCATCATCTGTCATAACAATACTACAAAAGGCACTAAACGAAACATATTCACAAGGCACAATTCCACCATCATGGAGATACTTATTGATTACACCTATTTTAAAGGAAAATAAAAATCCCACTTCATGTAGCTCATATAGACCTATTTCACTCCTTAATAATGACTACAAAATTCTTATGTCAATTCTGGTCAATAGGATCAAAGAATCTCTAACTAAAGTCATTAGTGATGACCAAACAGGGTTTATTTACAACAGATGCACCCATGATAACATACATAGAATCTTAACCACTATAGATATTTTAAATAAAGACAAAGCTGAAACACTAATAGTCACATTAGATATTGAAAAAGCATTTAATTAATTAAATTGGAATTACCTATTCAAAGTTTTACAAATTTATAATTTTCCTACACAGTTCATCACTCTAATAAAGAATATACAAAGAGACAACCTGGCATATGTAAAATTAGGTCCATTCACATCGGAAGCAATTAAAATTACTAAGGGTACCAAACAAGGATGCCCCATGTCTCCAATATTATTTGCCCTAGCAATTGAACTTTTTTCCTCTGAGATTCATTCAAATCTCAAAATTAAAAGCATTAACATTTATAATAAATTTAACTCCAAAATAATGTTATTTGCTGATGATATTTTACTTACCTTGTCAAACTCAGATGAGTCTCTATGTGAATTAAACTCTACTGCTGAGAAATTTCATCAGATCTCAGGTCTAAAAATTAATGCTTATAAATTGAATCACATACTATTAAATAATAAAAATAAATCAAATACTAACATAAATCAAATACTTGGTAAACAAGTTTCCTCTTTAGATTATTTAGGGATTGTTTTGTGTGAAAACCTAGAACTAACTTTATCTACAAATTACAACAATATTCTGAATATCCTAAAATTATCAATAGGAAAATGAAATAAGCTGTATTTAACCTCTGAAAATAGATTACAGTTAATAAAAATGGTCATTCTTCCAAAGGTAAACTACATTACACAAGCTATTCCTATAATTCCTAGCAAAAAAATCTTAAAAGATTTAAATAGAATCATTATAAGTTTCCTTTGGTACACCAAAAAAAAAAAAAAAAAAAAAAAAACAGAATAGCTTATCTGAACCATATTAGGCCCTGGGAGATGGGAGGTATTAACTTTCTTGATTTAGAAACTTATATCAAAGCATCCATTTTCAAAACGATAGTAAATTGGATAGATCCAAAATTTTCCTCAGCATGGAAAACATTACATACTGTTATTTTTCAAGAGGAATGTAAATTAGCAAAAAATATACAACTAAATGATCAGAATAATAAGCTCTGGTGCTTTAATTGTGTTAACTTACAATACAACTGCACCAAACCTACTAATCTAAATTATATAAATTACATTTACAATACTTTTCCGAGTTTTGTAAATAATAACGTTGATATCAAATTATGGTTCCAGTTATTAACTCCATTTAAAATTACAAAAAACTTTTTCAACAACATTCCTACAGATACCGTTAACTCATGGAAGAGAAACAACGTCATATGTTGGTATCAATGTATGGAAAATCTAATAGTCTCAGATATGAATCAATTAATTAACACATTTAATTTATCAAGCACTGACTAGCTAGCTCTCAGTGCACTAATAGCTTATGCAAAAAATTTATGTAGAGCAATAGATAATTCCTCATTTAGTTCCATGCCCAAATTTATATTTCATTTATATGGAATAATATATGGAGACTTTAATTGGACAAATTTAATTTCAAACTTATATAAAATTATCATCAACTATAAAAAGAAAGCTAATCAGACATTTTGGAATTTCATCACTAAAGATCATACATTATTGTTATCAAATGAGACCAAAAAAGATATATTATATTCTATAAAGTTAACCTCAAATATACAATGTTGGAACATCTTTGCATGGAAGCTCCCTTTACACTCTAAGTAAAATAGCTACATTTAATAACATGAATGAAACATTATGTTGGAGGTGTTCATTAAAATGTAATGTAGATTGTCTCATATTACGTATGAATGTTCTTATATAAAGAAATTTTGGGAAGATATTGGTGAATTTTTGCAAGCCATTTATACTGATTCTTTTATTTTGTCAAAGTTACTAATTCTCCTGAATATATATGAAGCCACTGCAATGAAAAGGAAAGACAGGTATCTTCTTTGGAATATATGGTCAGTATCAAAAAATGTATCACAAGGAAATGGAACTCAACTATCAGGATTTTCTAACTCTATTGAATGAGGTAGCTTTGTTAGAAATCAAAGTTAAGGAAATGAGAATCTTTCCTAGGAAATGGACCAACAATCCTTGGGAGAAAGTTCTCTCCCTAATTGAGACACCCAAGGTGGTCACAAATTAACCTACATAAGAAGAGAAGTCACAAGGAATCATCATTTATTTGTCCAACTGTTTGTTTAATAATGTATAGCGTCTGTATATGCAATAATGATTTGTACTTCTCATATACAACTGACATGAGGCCTATGTACATTTGTAAATAGTTACTCAACTTAAAAAATTGATTTACAAAATCCATTAACTATTGTTTGTAAAAATTCTTTCAATAAAATTATTTGAACAAAAAAAAAATTGTAAAGTACATTTGTTCTATTTCTTTAACATATATTTTAGTTCTACTTCAAAAATTGTGAAAACAGATAGTAGGGCAGAGTTTAGAAATGAAACAAGGTAATGTTAAAATTAAACAAGGTAAGGACCTGGATTTCTGTTCCCATTAACATGGCATGTGTTTAACACAAAATGCTTCTGTTGGTGTATTATGTTTGCTTCACATAGATGTGGTAATTGAACTTTTTATGCAATGGAAAAATGTACATCATCTATTGTGTTTGTGCTTTTTTTAAAGATTTTATAATAACGCCAAAGTTTTATTAATCATAAATTCAGATTGAGGACTGTGGACATTTCAAATACCTAACAATTTCTGGAGAATTAACATTTTTGTAACAAACAACTACCGAAACATGGTGCTATGTGCAAAATTTAGGTCCTGCTGCATACAATAGATGTACTAACTAAATGTGCTGGTCTAGATTCAGAACAAAAGTTTCCACATACAATAAAAACTTGTTAATGAGTGATTGTCCTGCTGACATTGGTGCACTGATATTTTTACTTGCTTCTCTCTCCTCAAAGTTCTAGAAAGACATGTGAGCTAGCTTTACTGTGACCCTTTGTTGTCTCCCTGTGCTGTTGTGTATACACACACAGACACGTATAAATCAAAACTGCAAAAATTGGCTAAACATTACAAGTTTCTACTCTTTAAGGAAGATTTAACAGGTGACCAGTCACTGAAAATCACAGTATATAAGAAATAACTTCCAGCGGCATATTAACATTACAACATGATGTAGTCAAGAAGTGCTGCTAACAGTATTTTTTAATTGTTTTTAAAAACAAACATGCTCTCATAGTGGTATGACATCAAATAAATCTGCCAATTCTTTTCTGCTTGAAGATTGCGTTTGTAGAAGATATTTTAAGAGCCATACTGAGAGTGCTTGCAAGTGTAAAATGACAACAACAACAAAAGCGAATGGAAAATGGAGGTTGTAGCACTGTAAGGAAGAATTGAAATGTGTACACAAAATACTGGATGCAGAAGGGGATGAGGAGAAAAGCAAAATGGGACTGAGCGCAGAACTTTAATCTTATGAATAAGTATTCTTAGTTGCATACTATGACCTGAAGTGATTTATAAATTATTTGGTTTTCAGCAGAAGACACAAGTGAAATGTAAGGAGCTGGACACAGGATTTGCTTCATCTGTACGTTTTATGCAACAGTATGATAATTTTTTTTTACTCATTCCATTGGGAATGTCCAAAGTTTAATTAAAGACCTACAGGACTGAGAAAGTGAACCATCCATGGACAAAACAAGATCTAAAAGAAACAAGAAATAAATTTGAAATCAGAGATCCCTTCCACCAAAGGTGTCCTTAGAAATTTTTTTAAGACAAACTACGTTCTCCTAATTGATACATTCATAAGTTTCTAATCCCAACCAAACCCAGTTAACTCCACTGAATATGTAGAAATGTATATCACCATGCTATGCCAGCATATAAACAGCTGCACAGATGCAGCTGTCCCCCCATAAGAACAAGTACAAGGCAAATACCAAAAACAAACTTGTATGGTGAAACAATAAGTTTTATTATAAAAGGAAAAGAATTTTGATGAAAGGTAGAGTAATTCTCAGAATGTTAGAGCCCTTGTCACTGGAATAAACAACTCAGGAGCTTAACAAAGCCATGTTTGAAGCTAAAATAGCTACCAAAGCCATAGACAATCACATTGCATTTTTTTACTTGTGGTCATGAAAGCATAACACAGCAAGGGTGCTGAGCCGATTGTGAAAGATGTTACTTACATTGAGGCTGAAGATATAGTGAAACTACTGGCTGATAAATTTAGCTCTAACTTTACCTCTCTCCCCCCTACATCTGTCCCTGAACGTTTACCTGAAACTGGCTCACCTCCGACTATCACACAACACAAAGTGTTATCAAAAGGTAAAATACTGCATCGACGGGCCCTGAAAATATCCCCGGATGTATCTTAAATGGCATGAAACACAGTTTAGCTACACCCCTAACAACATCCCTGGATATATCTTAAATAGCATGAAGCACAGTTTAGCCACACCCCTAACAACACTGTTCAATCTCAGCCACCTTACAGGTTTTATATCAAGTGAATGGAGAATAACTATGTTTATTACTGTATATAAGGGAGGAACATCCACAGACTCATAAGTCTGACCAGCCTCATATATAAAGCCATGTAAAGACTTATCATAGAACTAATTGATAAGGACGTAGGGAACTTCCAAGCACTGAACCTGGATTTGTCAAGGTCAGGTCATGTTTACCCAATTCTGGTGGTTATTTTTTAAAATGTCACCAAAGCAATGGATGAAGGCAAATGGTACACACCCCATAACTTGGCTTGGCCAAAGCTTTTGACCCAATTCACTCAGGCACAGAAGAAAAGATAAATAAACTGGGAATAAATCCCTATGTCACCAGCTGGATTGGCAACTGGCTCACAGATAGGATGCAGGGAATCAAAACAGGGGAAGTTACCTCCACGAAGAGACCAGTCACTATTGGAGTCCCCCAGGGACAATGCCAAAGGGCTTTAGATTACTAAGTTTGCGACTGCAACTTAGGAGTGGTCATTGAATCTCCAAATGATTTAGCCATCCTGCAGGAAGGTTTGTCCCAAATAAATAACTGGTATCAAAATCATGGACTGAAATTAAATGCCAAAAAGTACATTATTGCTTCCTTTGGGAAGTCATCTAAACCAGGGAACTACCACATTAGCACAACAGTCTCCCAAGAGCTTACCCAGTTGTTTAGGATTTGTGTACTTGTGTGGAAAGTGACCTAATTTGTCACCATCATGTCTCCAATGTTGTAAGAATATCCTTCTACATTGCACAACTTATAACAAAGGGATTGTGTCTTGATCTAGAGATGTCATTGACCCCCCTTTACTCAGCCCTCATTAGGCCACTTATTGAATATAATGTCCCTTTTGGCATGTATTTGTCCAGACACATACAACAACTGGAGCACTCACAGGGATACCTTACTAAAAGAATACAAGGCCTAAACAACATCCTACATGGACCAACTCAGAGCCCTGTCACTGTACTCTGTATCCTACAAACTGCTAAGAGTTGACCTGGGTCTGGCATACAAGGCATCCTCCAACCCAATACAGATGGATTTACTGCACATCAGCAAGTCAAATGGCATCAAAAATATGAACAAATAAATAATATACCAACCAAACACATCCTTAAAAATAAATAAACTTTTATTAAGTAAGCACTTTCGTGCTGATACATTGCACTTCTGAAGGGGTGTGATACTTATTACACATATTCAGATTCTGGATACTGATAATTCATGTGGTGAAGCTCTTTGCACTCCATCTGTGTTTTAGTGCAATTAGAGAATTCAGATATTAATGCTGGTAATGTGTTTTTCTGTGAGGGTTAAACACACCTCTGCTATAACAATATCTCACTTTCTTGACAATCTTCTTCTTCTTTCTGCTTTTTCATTCGGTAAAAATCATGCCACTTAACAGGCAATTTCTCACCACACAGAATTGTGCTTGCCTCAGAATTACTAGGAAATGGAGTTAATGTATTACAAAGGGTGGGTGTAGGAGGTAATACACTCATTATATTTTTCCATTGCATATTATATGGTTGTGTTTTTGGCTTCGGTCTACAAATTAAGTGTCATTGATGAACTTTGCCAGGAGCTGTTAGACATTCTGAAGCCTGGGTCCCTTTGCTATTGCCTCTTCCTTATTTATTATCTGTGCAGTTTGTTCTCATCAGTCCTTAACATTTTTTGCCTAGGTAAACTATCCCCTTCATCCCTCCCTAGTTAAACGTCTGGTTACAGAATGAGTCTTAATTTGAACTAATTAAGAACGGAGTACCAGTCAGTGAGGGGAAGCATATTATGTTGGCTAAAATCTGCACCATTTAAATCCATATTTGCCTACTAAACTTGCTGGCTCCACTATGAATTGTCAAGTTATGCCAGGATGAACCATAAGCACTTATCACAAATAGAACCTATTATACCTCTCTTTACTCAGTTAAGATCTTACTGTAAAGTGAGCATGTCAGAATGACATAAGGATAACAAAATGTGTGAGATCTGCAACAGAAGGTATATAAAAAGGGAGTACAGGAACTTAACATGTTTAGCCTTGCAAAAAGAAAAGCACAGTATCTTATAAAATATTTTGAGTACTTTGAGGGAATTGAGTCCAGCTGTAAAGTGTTCTTCCAAACAAGATAAGAACAAGAGGATACAATCTAAAGTTACAAGATGGAAGGCTAAGAAGGATGATACAGGAAAACATTATTTCACAGAAGAAGTGGTGAATGAATGGAGTAGCCTTTGTGAACCAAGAAAACCCTGTGGTTGTCAGAAATACTGCTGTGCTTAAGCAGGCTGTCAAAGAACCATATGATACCCAACTGTGTGATAAACTATAAGCAGCAATCTACATAGTCATTGACAAGGTGTGCTGTTATAGGATACAGACCCAGCCTACTTTCCATTCAGTGCAGCAATGTCAGAGTTAACTTAAGAAAGAAGAGCATTTGGGGGGTACTGCTTCCACAAAGAACACAGATTTTTTTTTGAATGCAATGGGAAAATTATTATATCATTTGAAATGTTTTTTGAGAAATTGACTTTCATGCAACAGTCTATGCACTGCTCTGATGGTTATCCAGCAGGAAGGGAAATGGGAAGATGAGGGGATTCAAAAAATATGTACCTGCTGCCCAAATGTATGCTCCTCTATACTTTCATGCATAAACTGCATAGTAGTGGACAACTGCTTTCAGTGTGCTTCATAGGAATTACTGGTAGTTATGACTGGCTTAGGCTGTCATTTGCCTATAAATTACTCACACGTGTTAGGTTAAATCAACTGCTGCTGTTAAGTGTGAACCACACAACAGGCAGTGGCAACGCACTGGTGTCCTGCACACTGCTTAGTACCATGGTTGTAGTAGATGTCACTGTTTTAGCTCATCTGTGGATTTGCTTTGCTTTCACTTAACAGACATAAAGGTCATTTGTGCCTCTCGCATAATGACTTAAATGTTGCCAGAGTTCATATTACCAGCTGTGCAAGAAATCATATACTTTCTACCCAGTACATTGTCTGGAAAAAGCATTTCATTGTACTACTCATTTCTTACACTGCATCTTTTTCTGTCTTATTCCAAGTTCCTTTGTTTGAAAGCTAGCCTCCTCTCTGCTGGCTACAAGTTTGGGCGATCTTAACAGTCTTTCCCATCTACTAGTCTCTTCTCTTTTCCAGGGCATACAAACTAAAGTCCCACTATCTCCACTTCTATGACTTTCACCTTTGTCTGCAGGCTTTAACCTTCCTTTGCTTTATCGCCTTCACAGACAGACATGACTTCCATTGCATTGAATTTATTTTTCATAGATAGGAAGCAGGAAATTTCTGCACAAAACTGATGTCCCCGACAGATGATTTGTCTGTGACATTTGGCAGGAGCAGACTGTAGGCTATAGGCTATTACAGGGAATTGTCTGTTCTGTGTTATCAGAAATGATCAGTGCCAAACACAAGACAATGACTAACTCCCAACCGGAAAAGGGCTGGCAATATTAGGAGGCATAGCAGAATCTATATTAAACCTTTGTAGATAACAACAAACGTTCAAGAGCTCGAGACAATTCTTTTTCATAGTTCTCCAAACTTCACTACTATTGAAACGTTATTCTATTAGTTATGATCAGAGACCTATTTGGTAATGTATGAGCATGGATTGTTCTTCAATGTAAGTGTATAACAGCTGAGTAACACATTGTAATTCCCTTACCATGTCATATCCTTCTATCACCTATCCCATCTAGAAGTCAGAAAATGTGTATTAAATCTCCTGTTAACTTAGCTTTATGCTAATAGAAATTGTTGCATCTTGTCCAGTCATGTAACACTTTTCTTCTACATATTTAAGTCCTCTTGGCTGCCTCAAAAGATCTTCTTGTCAGCTTTGAGAAGGAAGAAGTTACTGGTTAACACCACTTACCTGAAAAGTTAAAGCATACTTTGATCTGACAACTGATATGCCTACATTTTCCTTAATAGCAAATTATTCTGACTTCTTACTTTTGTAGAATTCTTTATGAAGTATATGTTTGTACTGCCTAGAGTAACTTTACTTTTAAAACTGAAGGACATAGCATTCACTGAAAGAGAACAATGCACTTTAGTAATGGATTAACGAGGAATACTCCCGTTACATCTGTATTGATTTGTACTGTTGAACATGCATACATCCTACAAAGAACTCTCATTTGTTAATATAGTACTGAACTGCTTCAAGATATCTAATGCATTTAGTTGTACGTCTGTCTTTTTTTTTGTTTACCTGGCATACTATGTAGCACACTATTTGTTAAGTTAAATTGTAGCACTACTATATTTTTTACTTCTTATTATTACCTAGTATCTCGACTGGAGCCTTCAATGTTGTAATGCTGTATTGGGTCATAACAGAAGAAAATAAGTAGACTAGCTTAATTCCCCAGTAAACATATTTCAGATAAATAAATAAATATGTATTCTAACTCTAGACCTATACTCTAAACTCCCAGAACCAAACTCCAATGCACCAACCACAGTTTCTCAGTACTTGCCCCCAAAACTATGAGATTCTGTCCCCTATAAAATCTAAAATAATGATCCATGTGCTCAAAATTCAGGCCACAGTTCAAAGACTTCTTAATTAAGCCAAGTAAGTGCAATTGCAGTACTACTGGTGGTCATATTACCCATCCCAGCCGTAGCCTTCAGCACTCTGTCCACCTCACTGCCACACTTTTCATATGGGCAATGTACATTTATATGCATGTAAATAGTCGTGTTGTTTTGCTTCTCTTGTAAATTTATTTGTGCTATTCAACATGGACTGAACTTACAACTGGTCATCTTGATCAGTGTTCTACCCCAGTAAACAAACTAAAATAAATAAATATATGGAACATCAAAATGTTGAACTTGGCACCACATGGTGGGGGTGCATACATGATACTGATGGTGGGGAATCAACCAAACTATAAATACATTATAACAGTAGTTTAAGACAGTAAAACATAAACTGGACAGATAAAGCAATTTGCAGGGAATACATAAACTCAGGAGTATAAGTAACAAAAGCAGAATTAAGAGAACAATGAGACAACGAGAATAGAGAGCAGATGGAAAAAGAAGAGCTAGTGTGAGAGGTACAATGGGAACAGCACAGATACAACAGAGTGATACATCAGGGCTGGAAGAAGGAGGTAAATGTAAAAAGGAAACTAAGGGGTACAAAGAGTACAGTGGCAGCATATTAGAGTGGAATGATTCTATTACAAGTTCCACCATGGCATTCCTTTGAAAACCAATTAGTCAAAAAACATATGAATCACAAAGAAGTGAGCCACAAAGTTTTTCTGCACTTTTTTTATGTTTGGGCAATCCTGTGCAGGGGCATCATGCTTTCTACAAACTGGATATATTTATCTGTCAGGTTGCAGCATCCCAATGGAAAGTCAAACTCCTTTTGCAGAGACCTCATTCATTGAATAAGCTTTCTGGCAAGCGTTAGGGTTGCCACCTTTCCAAATGCCCAAAGTGGGATATTTGTGCTACAAACATCAGATTTTGCAGAGCAAAACATACCCACGGCCAGTACAAAGGACAGAACTTCAGTTTTTTGCCTGAATAAAAGTTTATTCTTGTAGCATTTTAGTTCCTTATTCTGTTTCTTATAACATTTAGGTGTTTCAGATACAGAATAACTCTTTTATGCAACTATTACATAAAATGTAGAAAATAATTTTGCCCTAAAATCTCAGGACATTTGCCATTTTTTCACATTTTTTGCAGGACACAACTGCCCAAAGAGGGACTGTCCCTCGCAAAGTGGGACATGTGGTAACCCAAGCAAGCGTATGTTATCAAACACTGAACTGTTGTGTTATTGAGCAAATATTGCAAATTAACAGTTATTACAGAAGGTATGGGGAAGGTACCCCCACAGATCTGCAGCAATATAGGAGAAAGTTTCAAAGACAAGGAAAAAAAAGATGAAGAAGGGATGACCTGTGTTTCTTTTAGGAAAAGTATCATTGCACTATAAGCATTGCCCGCCTAGGGGTCACCATCATAGACAGCAACCGAGTGTGGTATGTCTGTGAAAGGGGATACTGGGGCTGCCATTTTACTGCAGCATTCCTTTTTACTTCAGATGGCAACTTTTAGTTTCTGTGTTAAGTAAGGGTAACTTTAAAAATCTGATGAATTGTTATTGCTTCAGTTATGTTTATTTATTTTATTTTATTTCTGTATTAACCTTTGATTGCTGGTGATTACACACACCTTGAACTCTTCACACACTATTTATAAGTTCATAGGTTCATACGTGTGTACTAGGCTAATGGCCCTTGAGCCTTTACAAGCCTAGCCCAAAAAAATTGCCGAGGCACTGTGCCACCCAGTGTTAGTTCACAGTGCCCCTATCCATTCGGGCAACTGGAATGATTCCTGGAGTGAACTTTGTTACCCATCCATTCATCAAGATTTCTCTTGAAGAGGGCCATCATGCTTCCCTTTTGTGGGGTATACTTGCTTTGATAGGAACCTTTAGAATCTGGCCTTTATTAAATTTAACATTTTTAATAAAACAGCATGTCAGTTAAAGCAGAGATATTACTAGAAATGCAGTCCATATAAAATGTAGTTCCAAATGAGAGCAATTGAACTGAGTTTATCATGCTATGCAATCATCAGTGAAAAGGCTGTGCAGGACATATGTACCTATGCAGTGTAATATCCGTATATATCCACATTTCAATCACAGTGATAAGTTTCTGGTTGCTAGAAAAACAGTTATACTGCTCTATTTTTTAATTAATAAATTAATTAATTAATAATTCATGATTAGGTAATTAATTGAGTTATTCAGCTGGTCCCTCTTGAATCCTTTTCAGACATGACCCAGCTGACAAACACAAGGGTATACATAACATATGTACAGACGATTTGGTGTACTGATAAACCAAATGCATATACATGCTTCTCTGTTTATCTTATCAGAAACATGCATGTAATTTAGACAGCTGTGTAAAAATGGAATGGTTTACAGTTGGTAAGATCAGGAAAACTGCTGAGAGAAGTCCCACGTGGGAGACTTTTAGATAGCCTTGAGGGAAAGACTAACATATATAAACAGTGTACAAAAAGGCCATTTTAGTACAAAGAGACTAAGATGCCGATATGCTATGAAATGCAAATCAGACATTAGAGGTAGCAGGGACAGTAATGAGTTTTTAGAGTTTTATTTGGCAAGAGAACATCCCAAGTGTCTAAGCTTTCTGGATTCAAGGCTCTTGTCAATGATAGTCTGACTTTTGAAACTGAGGCAGAAGTATTTGACTCTCATCCCATCCCCCAAACAAAGGATTCCTTAGAATATGTGGTTCAGAGTTATTTCCTGAAACAACCCAAGTCTGTTTCTTAAAGCAGATAAATTAAGTAAAAATGTTAGGAAAACATGCTGCTGCGCCTTTCTTGTTGAATACAGACTTCACTCCTTGTCAGGAATCATTTCAGTCCTTCCTTGGGAATATCTGGAGCCTAGAGCAACCATTAAGTACTTCCACACGTGTCAAGTGACCCCTGCTGTTGTGTGGTCAGCCTGTACCCAACTATCTCAAATGTTTTTTTTGGTAAGGCCCCATTTCCCATCAATAGCCACTTCCTCAAGGGAAACTGAAACACATGCGTGCGCGTGCTCGCACACACACACACACACACACACACACACACACACACACACACACACATACACGATTTATAGTCCATTTAAGAGCCAAAGATTACTTGGAAGGAACCACTTTAAGGTGCTTACCATCCTTATAACCACATGGTTTAACAGGCATTTTCTCTACAAATCAACATTCTTAATGTCATTGTACATAACACAGTCCACATTACTAGTTAAAGTACTGTTTCCAGACTATAATAATGCCAAGTCTTTGATCGAACCACACATATTTTTGACATAATATAAGTAAAAGAGACATTGACTTCATGTTTGTGCTGTGTCTTTTGTTGATGGTAGTTTTACAGGCAAGTTACTTTAACCTGAAGAAAACATTCTATAGTTTGATGTTAAAATAACATTTTTCATGGTTACATCTGTTAACTTTGTCATATACTTAAAGTCAAACAGTTAATGCAGTAGCCAGTTTTTCAGTAAGGTGATTAAACACACACAGTACACCGCCTAATAAAAGCACAAAAGTTTTTGAATATAAAGGTAGTTCAGCTTTCACATTCCATTTCAGGACAAGATCAGGACTTTGTTAGCAAATATTGTTTTGACATTAAGGCAGCTCCCTATTGAAATCTCTAGATTTGATTTGCTGAGTCACAAGATTCTGAAAAAAAGACATAAAATCCAATAGAAGAGTGAATAACAAAAATTGGTCTTTTCATTTAAACTGATTTTTTCTGGGGATGTGGAGAGAAATCCCCCCACCCCTCAAAACTTATATATACCAACTTTGAGATTGTCATATATTGAAGAGAAAAGGGAATATTCCAAGAAATGAAAATCTTGGATTTAGTGCATGTAAGCCCTTATTTTTGGCTATTCAGTCTCCATATCTTAAGACTTGACAAAGTAGGTCAGGTCTTGAGATTTCAATTGGTTACTGTTAAGGCACTTATTTATTTTCCTTTTTATGAATATTTTTGCATTAGTCTACACACAGTCAGCCTTATGCACAGGTAAACTAGGTGGTCATCTAGGGCATTGCTCTCACTCCCGTTATTGGCTCACTTTGGGTATTTATTTATTTATCTTTCTTACAGTAAAGAAACATCACCCTCCTTTTTTTAAATAAATAAAAGAGTGAATGAATGAATGAATGAATACTCAAAAACAGCTCATAGTACACAATTGAGAGCACAGTCCTGTGCATACCTCTCAAATGTCCAGATTTTTTGTTCATATTTTTGGTCTGCTCCTCATAATATAAGTGTTTTTCTGGCAACTCACTGAGAATTGAAGTCACTAAATAATGACATTTGAGTTTCAGGCTTCCTAACTTTCAGAAAATACATGTTTATGCAAAACGTGTTATTCTAGGATCTTTCTAAGTTTATGAAAGCAAATTTTAACACATCCTTATTTTTTGGGCTTTTGTTACCCCATTATTTTTGGCTCTGTGCAGATTTTTTGCACTAAGAGGTCGAGAGGTGTGCTCCCTGGGTAGGAAGAGCTGACCATCAATTCGCTGGCCTCCTGCTCTGTTCCACCCACAATCTACGTAAACAACAAGTCCAGGTAGGTTGTAGATGAGACAGATCACGAAGTCAAAACATTTTAAAATAAATGGAATAGCTGCAGTGAGAAGAGAAAGCTGAGGCATTTTTCCCTGTTATTGACAGACAATCAGGTAGTTTTCATAGTTCTTTGCTGTCCCTGACTTTTCAGAACATTCCTGTTTTCATCTGATGTATATGGCTGACTGTCCCTCATATTTTTTTTTTTATTTTCTGGAAACCACTGCAGACTACATTCAGTCAAAAATGTAAGATAGTAGATCTCAACACTATATGATTTTGCCTCATAGTTTTGCCATGTACCTCATAACAATTTTTGATTTTCTGGTAAATCACAGAGGATTAGTCAGCCAATAATGGCAGACATTGGAGTTTCATACTCTCATTGTTCAGAAATCCATGTTGATGTAAAACCTGCTGTTCTAACTTTTTTAATGAATTAGGGCAATATTTAAAATGTCCTTGATTTTGATTCTTTGTCTAATCCATTATTTTTGGATTTGTCTAGAATTATTAGGTAAAGAAGTTGAAAGCTATCATAAAAGTTCATCATAAAAACCTTGTTGATGTAGAACGTATTGCTCTATTAAGTAAGAAAATTAGAGTAACATAAAAATCCTGACCTGTCTAAAGGTTGGGGATATGGCAATGGCTATTCTGTTCTTGTTGCTCATTCTTCTGACTTTGCTGGATTACTGTGCTGATAAATGTAGCACAAAAATTGATGACCTGTCTGTGGCAGGATATGACAGAGCCTGCATTTTGATCATTATTCTGACTTTGAAAGGTTATTGTGATTTATGTGAAGCAACTTGAATACTTTAATTTGTAGCTACTGTTTCAATGGAACAAAGCTGAAAGGAGTCATCATATTTATTATAATCAGACATTTGAAGTACACAGAGAAATAGCTAGAAATGCTGGGTGGGGGTGGGAGCAGTCAGTAGAAAGTAATTGACTAATTGTTTTCTCCTTTAAACAATATCAATCTGGCTTTGCATGATTAGTGTGCATTTGCAGGACTAACGTGATTTGTGTGAATCAAGTTGGAATCTTTTACTGTTTGTGTGGAATAGTACCTATACACAATTAGTGGCCATCATTTTTATCACCATTGTCTGAAATGTACACAGAAGTAGCTGCAACTGCTGAGGGGAGGTGGGAGCTAAGTGTTGAAAGTAACTGACCTTTTTGTTATTTACTCAGTTTAAACAGTCACTATCTGGCTTTGCAGATCTAATGTGCATTTAAGTGAAGTTACATGGACTACTTAACTGGACATCTGAGATCAGTGCAGCTATAATTGCTGGGGCTTCTTGTGCAGGAAATAACTTAGCTGCCTGCTGTTGCTTGCTTATTATTCTGGCTTTGCAGGACTAATGTGATTTGTGTGCAACAACTATGTGAACAAAGGTGAAATACATTACATTGCTATCTTTACCGCAGTCAGTTGTCTGAATTATGCGCAAAATGTAACTGCTTCATGGGGGTTGTCTAGATGAAAACAACTGACCATCTTGTCACTTACTTAGTTTAATGGATACCTTTCAAATAAGTAAATAAATAAGTAAGCAAGTAAGACCTCACAAAAAATTCAGAGCTTCAGAGCTTCTGGAAGCCTGGTGGTCCCCACATCTCAAAGCTATATAAATGGATTTTGACACAGGCTTAGTAGTGGCCTCTACCCTGAGCCCCACCTAGACTAAAACTGGCCCCTCTAAGAGGGGTGCACATAATGTCACTGTAGCTGGGGACAGCATGGTAATTATTTCTTTAACTTTCTTCAGAAGTATGCAAAAATGATAACTATAGGTTGTACAGGAGCAGTGTATTGTCTATCAGAAACAAACTGGAAACATTATTGTGATCATTATTTTATTCACTTTTCTCAGAATAAAAGATCAGATGTTTAGTTATACAGGTGCCTATAATTTGGCGTAGGGAAATGAGACATGCTGTTTCTATATCTCTGACAGCAGCAAGTTGAAATTCTGCTTGTTTTTTTACACTTTCATCCCAGTTTGCCATCAAAGAGGTATACAGGCAGTGGTTGTCTTTTGGAAGGGGGTGGGGTGGGGTGGGCAGAGGTGAGGAGACAAGGTGTATAAATGCATGATGCCATCAGCTTGAAATATGGTGCCATCAGCTTGAAATATATGATTATGGCCATTTGTGCTTTTACTTTTACCTCATTCTAACACCAGAGGAGGTTACACAGAAAGTGATTGTCTTTTTTAATTGGGGGGATTTATGCATCCTCATAAAAATTTGCCTTCTCAGTTTGTGAACTGCTTTGTGTTTGAGCATTAAGCCTAGGTTGCAACTTATTTATTCCTTGAATTGAAATAAAATAAAGTAAAATACAATAAATAAAATGGAAGTTATTTCCTTGTTCACAATTTTTGTTTGGGCTGTCACTGGATAAAATATCATCATTCAATTGAGGGAGATGGTGACAACTGATGTAACACCCTGACCGAATGTAGAAAAATGTGAAAAAAGAGGGGATTCAAGATAGTGATCAGCATTGTTTCAAAAGACTGGAAAAAGTTCTGAAATTATTATAAAATTCTCAAAGCATTTAGAACCCCATGGCTTACTGGCTCTCAGACCCTCAGTATAATTTAATTCCTTCCTCCATACTTATTACAAGGTAGCCTTTGTCTTTAGGGTGTGTTGAAAGGATGCAGGAAAAAGCAATATTACAGATAAACACTGAATTTCTTTCCTTAATCATGAATTTTCCTTAATTATGAATTATCCAGAAAAGCTAGAACTTACACTGAGTGACCTCTCAAACCTCTTGTATCAGAGGCACATGGGATATATGCAAATGATCCTTATGAACATCAGGTGTTTCAGCTAATTGGCGATTCTGAATGCCCATGACTTGTTTAATTGTTTTAATGGACAATTTCAGGCCAGTAAAGCCAAACCCCACTAGCTGTGGATATGCATATTTTGGCCTTGTTATAACCTCATCAGCACAAAACAAGCAGAGTGTTTGACTAAGCATTAGAAACACAGGGCTGTTATACTCAGCTGATGTCCATTATCATTAGGGTTACTGCAAAAATATCCCAAACAACAAACTAAAACAATGAACGAGAATGTCACTGAAAAAACAATCAGTAAAAACAAAACAAAAACTCCAGCAAAGCTAGAACTTCCACTGAGTGACCTCCCAAACCTCTTGGATCAGAGGCACATGGGATATATGCAAATGATCCTTATTAACATCAGGTGTTTCAGCTAATCGGTGATTCTGAATGCCCATGACTTGTTTCGTCATTTTAACGGACAATTTCAGGCCAGTAAAGCCAAACCCCACTAGCTGTGGATATGCATATTTTGGCCTTGTTATGACCTCATCAGCACAGCACAAGCAGAGTGTTTGACTAAGCATTAGAAACACAGGGCTGTTATACCCATCTGATGTCCATTATCATTAGGGTCACTGCAAAAATATCCCTAATAACAAACTAAAACAATGAGTGAGAGGGTCACTGAAAAACCAATCAGTAAAAACATTCAGAATTGCCAATTAGCTGAAACGCCTGATGTTCATAAGGATCATTTGCATATATCCCATGTGCCTCTGATACAAGAGATTTGGGGGGTCACTCAGAGGGATTTGTTGAATGAATGAATAGAGGAACAAAATGGAAAGTAACTCAAACAATGAGAAAAGGAAGAATATAATTATTCTGGATCACATGTGTGTAGGCCTGGATGGAGGACTGGGGGCAACTTAGTGATGTACATGGGGGGCATGGGCAGTGTGGAGGGATGCCATGCAGCCTTTCGCCTAGAGCACCAATTAATCTAAGGCTGGCCCTGAACATTAACAAAATTCTACATGGAAAGCAGACAAACCAAATGTCATATGTATAATCTGCACAAGTAAATGTACAGACTTACTACATAAGTAATAAACATTCAAAGACACACAGTGATCACTTATAAGTAGGAAACTTCCCAGAGTTCACGACTTTGTACATTGTGACTTAAAAATCTAGAAAAAAGGCTAGTGGCTTAGAGAAAAAAAGCAAAATAAAAAAAAAACCTGACAAATGTGTAGTTCTGTGACAGGTTAAAATGTAGCTGCAAAACTACATATGCATTGGAGTCTGGTAGTTTTCATGATGTTTGACTGGGAAACAGCTTATAGCAGTCTAGTAGTAGCCCAACTTGTCAGAGTGACCAGGGAGGCCATCACACACCCAACTCATTTTCTGAAATACATTTTATTTCACCTGAAGAACTGATGGAAGTTACATTCTACTGAATTCCAACAAACAGGAATAACATCACAGTTTCAGCAGCTGGGGTTCATTTCTGACTTCTGGTCATTATATACGTGGCATTTGCAAAGTCTTCCCACATCTGAATTTATATTCTGTGGGAAATGGGGTTTCCTACCTCTTTCTAAAGGCAAGATAGTTTATTAGCTACTCTAAATTACCTAAATAGGTTGCAATTACCCTTGCCTTGTGACCTGGTTCATGGTTAAAAACGGTCATAGAAAGATCAGTTCACTTTCTTAGTTAACAATTAAGGAAATTAAAAGTTAAATTAAATACATGAAGGAGAGGGACCCAACAAAGTAGCTGTTATAAGTTTTAGGTTAGTTTCATGCACCATTAAATTTGGGACATTTCATTTCCTTGATTCTTGACTTCATTAATTTGGTTTGGGGCCATATCTGCCAGAGGAATAGGTTTCACCTATTAACACCATAAGTGATATAATGTATGAAGAGTAATGCAAAGAACTTTTAAATTCTGTGAAATACATAGAATTATCCATGAGATAGATAAAGGAAGTAGTTAAAGAAGCTGACCTCAGGAGAATGAGATAAGGCTAATTTACACAGCGACAGAAGCTGACCTCAGGAGAATGAGATAAGGCTAACTGACACAGCGACAATAAGTACATTAAACAAGTGATTTTGAATTGCATTTGTGTACAGTACAATCCTCACTGTTTTGTGTGTACAAATGTTAAAATTTACTTTTTTTACGGAGGGTTTGTTTTCAACCCACCATGATGGTCTAGACAGTGTGTAATAAAACAATGTTTTATAGTAAATCTGTTCGCTTCACTTCCCAACCTTCTATAATTCCTGAACCCTCAGCTGAGTATGATAATAGGAATGATGGTCTACTGTTTACTACTGCCCACAGCATCCATTCTTCTGATGTAATAAGCAGGGGAACTTCCCTGGAGGACTACTATCTCCTTTATACAGTATAATACTGCAGTTGCTTGCTTACCTTTTTTATTCTTTTATTTATTGTGTTTACTACTACTACTAGGACAATTTTTAGGGGTCACTAAATGTACTGTATTCTTACTGACTATTGATAATTAGGCAAAGAATCTAGGACAATTTCCCTTCTCTTTTTACTTCATGCCATGAGATCTTTTACCAGCCAGCAAAGCTATCATTGACTCAGGTAGATTAAAAACAATTTTCTCTCAGGTGCCCATTTCCCCCTTCTACAGTGCCTAAACTTTACTAAAATACCAATTTCTATGACAGTTTATAATGTCCTCCTATTCCAATAATGCCTAATCTTTTTACAAGTGTGTCTTCATCTGATGATGAAATTACCCTCTTTATGTTCATAATTACCAAGCTTCTGATACCAGCTATGTTTGCAGGATGGCAGTGCAAATGAGGGCAGGAGGGAAAGAGACTTTGGCGTACAAGTAAACTGATCTACATTACTATTATAATAGATTATTAGGCTGTGACTGTGTGTGTGTGTGTGTGTGTGTGTGTGTGTGTGTGTGTGTGTGTGTGTGTGTGTGTGTGTGTGTGTGTGTGTTTGTGTGTGTGTGTGTATGTGTGTGGCTGTGTGTGTGTGACTGTGTGTCTGTGTGACTGTGTGTGTGTGACTGTGTGTGTGTGTGTGTGTGTATGACTGTGTGTGTGTGTGTGTGTTTGAGGACATGATATTATGCTATTAGAATATGCTAAACATTTAAATGTACCAGGGAGATGGTGCTGGGAGGCTGGTTATTACCAGAAAGGCACATATCAACTTTTATTAGACTTTGATAAGAGCTACATGAATATTGTGGTTAATGTTGCCAACAAGGAAATTTTGGATGGAGGACACATTGGGACTGTACTAGAGGAAGGAGGATCTGGAAGACTCTAATCTGGCTCATGTAGCTCAATGTAGGATACAGGAATCAGAAGAGAACAACATGTGAGAATTATTTACAAGACTGGAGCTCATCTAGGATTGAAGATAAGTTTGGTCCACTGAAGATCTACCTGGTGACAACTGATTCGCTGAGACCCAGAAGGGATGTCTAAAAGGACATTTTCACGAATCTTAAAATCAAGAACTAAGAATTTCTGTGGGTAGGAGGTGGAGATGGATACCTCTTCCTTTCCATAATTATAATCAACACCAAGGCCATTGCATCTTGGGGAGAAAAGATGAGCATCTTTAGAGTTGTATCTCATAAGCCACACAGCTGTAGATAAATAGTCATAATTTGGTTTATCCCCCAGGCATGTATAAAATAATTTAGTGCCTTTCTGTACATTTCTGTATAGTCCACACTTAAAAAAATCGCTACAGTTTTGGAGACCTTACATCTAACAAAGTACCAGACTTGAAAATAGAATGAAAGGGTGAGGATGTCAGTGCAAGTAACAGAGACCAGTGAATATAAGGACAACATGAAGGGCCAACCTATATGCATCCTGGAAGGACAAGGACTAGAGCAGACATGACAGTTTTCCTGATAAGCAGTTTAGAGCAGTAGAAGCAGGGCCAACTCTACAACATAAAGGGATAAAATCCTGATTGTAACCCAGATGAAACTGGGATTGATTAGCAGTCCAGGTGCCAGTGCTGTAGGAGACAGGGCTGAGGAGAATGAGACTGAGTCAGTGTTGGTTCACTACTCATGAGGTAATGAGACCTCCAGGTCTGTAGCAACAGTAGAACCTGGTAATACACTGTGCAGCAAGGGAAAGCAGTGTGAAGAGATAAAACATTTGTACCCCCCAAGTAGTATTGTCTGTTGCTGGGGATTAGATGCATGCTCAGAAGCATGCGTATATCACCGTGACTAGTATTGTGGAAACATGCGTGCATTAAGCTGGCATGAGGTTAACAGGGGCAGGCAAACATACAACTCTCTGTTTGATGCCTTGACTGATGGCCTCTAAAAAGATGAGAAAGGTGATGATGATCAATAGGTACAGGAAGAAAATGATTTAGAAAAAGAATGATTTGCAGAAATATATGATAAATGGAATGTTTAGCTTACATGCAAGTGTAAATTAAGGAAGGATTTGATGAAGACTTAATGGTGCAGTAAGGAGACTAAGACATGAGATGAGGTGATAGTATTTTATTTAAATAGATTATTTCAGGAAGGAGCACGCAGGCTTACCTTCAGAGATCCTTTGACCCCACTACAGTCACCAAAATTTGAGGGGCCCCCAAACAGCTTGGCAGAGTTTGAGGGGGTTCAAGGACACTTAGTGTAGTCCATAACCCCAGATGAGGACTAAAGGAGATAGAGACTACCTTATGATTGCATTTTGTCTCTTTTTCACTTGACCCTTATGGGCTTCAGGCTTACTAGACCTTACTTGGGTATATGGGGCCACAGGTGAGTTGCAGTCACTGCAACTTGCCTGTGGCCCCATATAGCCAGGTAAGGTGGATTTTTGAATGGAAGACTTTTATTGCTGTCTTGGTAAATGGGGAGAAAAGTACATGGGATCCAGGAGGTTGCTAGCCATCATAACTGGGGTGAGAAGGATTATTCCTACTGCTTTAGCCCTAGCTTCCTTTTATGCTGCTGCTTAAAACTGTCACAGTGCCATATATGCTGTTGTCTGCCACCTGGCTCATTATACCACCCTTCAGTCATATCAGCTGATTTCCATGTCATGTCTACATCTAGATTCTGGCCCTTACCAAGAGATAATCCCATAGATACATCCCCACATCCTGTCCATTGAGGAAATTCCTTGTTGTTTAATCAATATCCCCAAATAGCCATCCAGTGTACTTGGTCACTGCAGTGAGCCAGTTAGATCTCTGATGATATTATCAGATTACAGGTCTCAGCAAGATTATAAAATTCAAATGTCTTCCTACATGGATTAAAAGGAAAATGAAGGTCCTGGCTAGATTGACAGTCAGAGGTTTCCTTCAGAATTAATAGGCATCATCCCAAAAGGCTTAAAGCAAGTACACCGAAAGATTAACAAACCTGTGTGGCTGACAACACAATCATATACGGAGTCTAAAGTATGTATAACAGAAGGGGCTACTTAGGAGTAAAATCGTCAATGTAAGGTGACACATCCAAATATAAATGAAAGTGGGTAAGCACAGCATAATTAAAGAAATCGGGAAGTAACATTATGAAACAGAATATTTTCCTAGGAGAATTAGACTTAGGAGACTTAGATGATAAAGACTATTTACTCTTTGATTAGTCATTACCACAAAAATTAACTCTGAGATATTTACTTACAAGTAAAATGAACATTTTTGTGGAACCAGGAAATACATTAATTATAAGGGGATATGAGCAGCAGAATAGAGCATTGGAGGCAATCACCCAGCTTCTGGAAAGTGACTCAGTATGGGGCACAAATGAACTATATCAAGTTGCAAGGCAACGACAGAAAGATAAAGAGGATAGCCAGATACCCTTCATAAGGGATTCCAGCAACAACCTGCTCACCAGCCCACAGGAAAGCAAAGGCAACTGGAATTAGTATTTCCAGCAGCTTCTAAATGAAGAAATCCTCATAAGTTGTACTGCCTCAGACACAGCCTACAATGAGAGAAGAGGAGGAGCCCGACCTAGAAGAAGTAAGAACAGCACTAAGGAAAATGAAATCAGGGAAAGCAGCAGGCTGAGATGAGGTCACAGCAGATATGATAAAAGATGCTGGGTGAGATGGGGGGGGGGCTCCTGGGGGTACTCATAGCAGTGTGCAGAGAGAGGCATATCCCAGATGACTGGAGAATAAGCATACTTGTGCCAGTGTACAAGAATAAAAGGGACATCCCCAACTGTGGGCAGTACAGAGGTATCGAATTCCTGTCACACTGCATGAAAGTTCTAGAAATGGTAGTTGATAAATGGATACGCAGAGTAGTAGAAATTAAGATAGGAGATGAGCAGTTTGGATTCACATTCACATGTAGCACAACTGACCCAATGTTTGCACAGAGACAGACAGTTCAGAAGGAGCTAGAGATGAGGAAAGAGTCCATATGAACATTCCTAGACTTGGAAAAAATGTATGACAAGTTCCCAAGAAAGCTGATTTTGGCAGTACTGCTGTGGCTTGAAGTCCCCGAAGCTTTGGTACTCTTAATGCAGACTATGTACAAGGACCCAATGACTCAAGTACAAACAGTGTTCGGTCTCACAGTTGGGTTCCCAGTGTGAGCAAATGTACATCAGGCATTAGCTCGGAGCCCAATGTTGTTCATACTGGTGAGATACTAAATTAGTAAACAGATCAGAGGGGGCAGATCAACAAAGTTGCTATATGCACATAATGTGGCATTACAGCCAGGCTCTGAGTAAAAAATCAGCAAAGGTTAGGGGAATGGAATGCAAAACTGAAGGTACATGGGATGAAACTAAATACAGATAAGACAGCGCTAATGGGAGCAAATTGGGGAAATCAGAAAAAGTTTAGAACTGATATAGAAGGGAAGATAGCAGAATAGGGAACAGGTTAACAGCTTCAAGTATCTATGGTGGACTGAAGAGAAGGGAATTCTGAATGAAAAGGTCAAAGCTAGAATCAGAGGGACTGCAGCCAACTGGAATACAGTGTCAGGTGTAGTGTATGACAGAAGAATGCCAAAGAGACTGAAAAGTAAGGTGTACAAGACAGTAGTGCAACCAGTACTATTGTATGGTATGGAAACCTGGGCAGAGCAGATGAGGAAGACAGAGGTGAAGGAAGTGCCTAAGATAGGTAATGGGATGCACACTGTGGGACAGACAAAAATATAAGGACATAAGAGCAGAAGCCAGAGTAGCTCCATTTGCAGAAAAGGTCAGAAAGAGAACATATTATGGTGGTTTGGGCACATGTGCAGAAAAACAGAAGACAACCTGGGGAAGAAAATTTGGGACAAAGAGAAATAAAGTACGAGGAAATGAGGGCATCTAGGAAGGAGGTGGATGGATTGTGTGAGAGAAAATCTGCAACAGCCAGGCATGAGTGTCAAAGACTGCAGCAGTGTGGCACTGAAATGAGAGAGATGGCAACAGTTAACATGACACCCTGACCCCATGTAGAAAAATGGGAAAAAAGGGGTTGATGTGCAGCAGCAGCGCGAGCCTTTGAAATTCTTCATACCATGATATCCACTGTACCCAACATGTCTTAGTAACTGTAGACATTGGTGCATGGCCCATATCCACTGCACCCAACATGACATAGTAACTGTAGACATTGGTGCATGGCCCATATCCACTGCACCCAACATGACTTAGTAACTGTAGACATTGGTGCATGGCCCATAGCCACTGCACCCAACATGACTTAGTAACTGTAGACATATGTGCATGGCCCATATCCACTGCACCCAACATGACTTAGTAAGTGTAGACATTGGTGTATGGCCCATATCCACTGCACCCAACATGACTTAGTAACTGTAGACATTGGTGCATGGCCCATATCCACTGCACTCAACATGTCTTAGTAACTGTAGACATTGGTGCATGGCCCATATCCACTGCACCCAACATGTCTTAGTAACTGTAGACATTGGTGCATTGCCCATATCCACTGCGCCCAACATGACTTAGTAACTGTAGACATTGGTGCATGGCCCATATCCACTGCACCCAACATGACTTAGTAACTGTAGACATTGGTGCATGGCCCATATCCACTGTGCCCAACATGACTTAGTAACTGTAGACATTGGTGCATGGCCCATATCCACTGCACCCAACATGACTTAGTAACTATAGACATTGGTGCATGGCCCATATCCACTGCACCCAACATGACTTAGTAACTGTAGACATTGGTACATGGCCCTTTGTTATTTTGGAAAACCTTTAATGAAAAACATCAAACTTTTAAGACTTATATATCTGGGGAGGGGCACCACTGATTGTAGGTTTCAACAGTGCAGAATACTGGCTGAAATGATGTTCCTCATGTGGGACTGAGTTGTAGAAAATGAGCTTCAGGTGAAAAACAGAGGTGATGTTGACTGCAAAAGAAGGTGGAAAGTGAGACGTGTGTGTGTGTGTGTGTGTGTGTGTGCATGCGTGCGTGCGTGTGTGTGTGCGTGTGTGCGTGCGTGTGTGCGTGTGTGCATGCGGGCGCGTATGTGTGTGTGTGCATGCATCTGTGTGTGTGTGTGTGTGTGTGTGTGTGTGTGTGTGTGTGTGTGTGTGTGTGTGTGTGAGGGTGTAGGTGTGTGTGTGCGTGTGCGTGCATGCGCTCTTGTTGGCTGTGGGGCAGTTGTCAGCAAAAAGCACTAACTGTACACATGGCAGTTGCAGACATGTATTTTACAGGCAAATGCATAAATCTGCGTGCATATAAAATCTTTAAATGCTGGCAAGCGTATAATCCCTGTAATAAACATATATAAGCCAATATCATATCATATTACTGTTTTGCACTCTCTCTCACCACTCTTTAATTATCAGTTAACTGGCATAAATGTAAGCTTCATTAATTCATCTGTCCTTCTTTTTGCAACTGTCGATGCAATGAGAGTACTGTTTATCTTCCAGTTGCTCTAGTTGGAATTTAAGGTGTCAAAACAGAAAATAGAACCATGATTTGAACCTACCATATTCAAGATGACCATACTCAAGATGACAGAGATAGGTAACTGTATATTATTATGCATGTTTCTGGGCTGATCAAATATGGAAATAGAAACTTTTAGAAGATAAATGATAGACAAGGACAACTGTCTCAAATTATTGAGTTTGAAAATTTTAGTTGTGGCATGTTCCTAAAACCACAACACTTCGCAAAAGTGTATAACAAGGTACATGTCTGTCTTCATGCTACTCTGTAAGCTCCTTTACTGCTAAACAACATGGAATGCTATAATTATGTGCAACAAAACACTGCACAAGACAACTGTGAAGTTTTTTGCATGAAGTTTCTATTATTACCCACCCTGTCCAGGTCTGTCAGCACATATTCAGCTGCTGATCTTCGAGCACATTTTTGTATGCCCCTGTCTCACTCTCTGTCTACCTTCATACTGTTCGTACACAGGAGACCTGCTCTCATTAGTGCAAAGAGAGTGCAGTAATGTCATAAAATAAACTTTTCCAACTGCCCTTTATGCACACTAATCATCAGTCTCTTTCCAGTAGCCTGGGGAAGTGCTATAAACTACCCTAACAAGTTTCGGATGTGAAAGAATGGCTTCTGGCGCAGCATCAGAGAGAAGATCAAATGTTTTGTAGCTTGAGCTGTGGGGGCTGGGATCTGTTTACCAGATAAGATTTCTCTCCAATTTCTCTGCGTTTGCTCCCCCAGGCTGACCTTCTCAGCAATGTAGTAGACTTCCTAAAACAGGCACTCAGACTGACAGCTGGGTTGATAGCTGATCGGTGTGGGGGCAGGGAGGGGGGATGTTGGGATGCTGGGATGCTGGGTGTGGCCTGTAAAGCAGTTGTTTTTAAGGTATTACCATTAATGAACTGTCATGGTCACCTTGAATGTCTTGGTCCATGAGTTATATCAGCCTAGAGTTTCACAGCCAACTTGAAATCCTGTGTCACACACAGACACAAACTTCAAATAGACAAAGTATTTCATGGATGCAAAGTGCAGCCTCCTTTTCTAGTTATCAGTGCAACATAGAAATAAACGTTTGCTAATAATTTTGTGTATATGTATCTATATCTATAGCTATCTGAATATAGAGAGAGATCTACATATATATATATATATATATATATATATATATATATATATATATATATATATATATATTTTTTTATTTATATACTTTTTGAGATTCTTTCCATTACTTTGTGTACTTGTGTAAGGTGTAAGCTGGCATGTGCATAACTGTACACATATATGTACATGCAGTTATTTACTTACCATTATACAAACATGTCATTGAAAGAGCACTAAAATTGTGCAGATACCAAGCTCCTTCAGATACATTTCCTTTCTCCCCCTTTTACAGTGCTATTCTACCTGGCATATTTTTCCCTGATCTCAAAGTTGAGCTGTACTCCAGCACCCTTCTGTTAAGTGACTCCACCACCCTTTGTGAATATAAATGTTTCCATATATACTCCTTGAAATCTCTTTCTACATTATCACCTGCTTCCATAGCTGCAGCGAGCCTTCAGCTTTCATTCCAGCTCTGCTGCCTTCTGTGTGATCACACAGTTAGCACCTGCATCCATAGCTGCACCGAGCCTTCAGCTTTCATTCCAGCTCTGCTGCCTTCTGTGTGATCACACAGTTATCACCTGCATCCATAGCTGCACCGAGCCTTCAGCTTTCATTCCAGCTCTGCTGCCTACTGTGTGATCACACAGTATGTCTGTGCCCTGCTTCTTAACTTCTTGCTGTCCTGATGGAAGTAAATCCACAGTGTTGTTGGTCTTTTTTCATACTCTGAACCTGAAGTGCCCCTCACTATTTCTGCATCCCTCCACCCTTTGGTTGGGGTAAGCTGCTTAGTGAAAATGTCTTTAAAAGTGAACACAGTAATGTGGAGTGTGAGAGTTAAATGCACTTAATATAGTATAAAAAAGGACATTAGTTTCTGGTTCTTCTCCCATTAGAAGAAAGGTCGGTCATTATTTTTCCTTATCTATACCTAACGTATTGTAAAATAATTAAGCACACATGGTGGAGGTGATCTGGCTTTCATTATTTTCTTAAGTTGCATTTCCCAGCTCAGTCACAGTGCTGTTTAACCAGTTCTTACATCAGTCTTCTGTATTTGAATAAGACTCCTTTGGTCCTTCTTTATATACTAAGAAAGATAAAAGAAATCCACAATTCTCTAGGAAATTCTTCAGTTTTTATCAGAAAATTACCTTGTTCACTATTTTAAAAGAAACCATTTTGGTCATTTACGAAACTGATCACTCCCCCAATAAAAAAGTAGCTTTACATTGCCCTAGAGTTACTTTTGTTAACCATGGAATACTCCATTTTAAGGTCTGACAAACAACAAAATGAAGACCTGAACAGAGCACAAAGAACAGAAGAACGCAGTAGTCAGTTATACATGACATAATTAAAGCATCAGTTAGCTACCATCACTGATAGTTTATGTACTTTGACCTTATTCTAACTATGTTTTGTGAGTGTGTTTGGCAGCTTCTATAAATTCTGCTATTATCAATTTGAGGAAGCTGCAATGGAGCTTTTAGCACTATTTTGATGTTGAGAAAATCAGAAGAGTAAACTCTGAATGAACAGACTATTTTAAATCTGTTTATTTCTATTTCTGATGCATTGATGGTACACTTTTACTGGGGCAAGTACAGCAGATCACTTAATTTAATTTTGTAGGTTACTAAAATATTATTATTTGTTATTTGAACAGAAATCAAGTTCTGTCCCTTTATAGCTAAAGTTTCTATTAGTATCATTCAAATTTGGACACTGAAATGTATAATAAATGTGATAGTGGTGTGCTTTGTCTGCTTATATGAACCCTACTTTTACAGTTAGTTATTTACATGCTAATTTCAGCCACCTTGAGTTTGTCAAGCCTAATGTGATTAAAGATCAGGTAATTATATTATCAAAGCAGGCATAAAGTGTTGAAAGAAGCTTTGTTGAAATAGCTAGTTTGAAACAGATTTCGTTAATGGACACTATAGTAATGATTTGATAAGACTTTTGGTGATGTGTATATTGACAGCGGTATAAAACATATGCCCATGTTGGGTTCAAAAGGCAGATAGTAACAATATCAATTAAGATGTCAGTCTCAGCAATGCCTTTATTATAATGTATATCACACAACTTTTCAACTGCCCAGATATTTGCCTCATAGTTTTGGTTTGCTCCTCATAAAATTTGTGGGGTTTTTTTTGGCAAGTCATTGAGGACTAAACTCACTAAATAATGACAGACATTTGAGTTTCAGATTTGATTTCCTTCAGAAAAATGCAAGTTAATGCAAAACTTGTCATTGTAGCAAGTTCTTACATTTATAAAAGCAATATTTAAAATGTGCCCCTATTTTGGTGCCTTTGCTCCTTCACCCATTATTTTGGGTTTTGTCTTGACTTCTTATGCTAACAGATTGTGAGGTATGCTGACACCCATTGCAGAAACAATGTTACAAAAAATAACTAGAAGATTCAGAAGGGACATACTGAATTAAGGTGATAAATAAACTTGTTTACATACAATAAATGTAAAAAAATTGAAAACGTTGTTAGAACATGATTCTTTCACAACAGCAGGTGTTTCACCAAAGTGACATGGGACTTTCTTGCATGATTTTTGGTCAGAGTGCTGTTTTATCATTTCTGACATTGATGTTCTGTATTTGAATAAGACTCCTTTGGTCTTTCTTTGCATATTAAAAAGATAAGGGAAATTCTTCCATTTAGAACTTATTTTGTGCATTCATCTTCACACTACGAAAGAGTTCAGCATAAAACTCTTCCATAAAAATCACTAAATTCTTTATACTAACTTGGTCACAACACTGGGTGACAAGTCAGGTTAAATGCTCATCAGTTACTTGCTCTGAATTAAACCCTTGGTGAAGCTTATAAGTGATTTAAACAAATGGAGAATGGATCAATTTATTAGGTTTTACTAACACGTGAAAAGGTCAATATTAAGTGTTTAAATTAAGTAGTTTTATGAAGCAGTTTTATTTTGAAGACATATTTTACACCCTGAAGATCAAAGTGCTAAATAAATTACAAGTGGGAGAATTTTTTGGTGAATTCAGTTATTTTATTTGTACAACTTGGTATTTCCACTTCAGCCATTTTTTCTGGTATTGATTGTTTCTCTGTCCACATTAAATCTGATATTCTTTTGGAGCTGTACCCATTGCAATTTCTGGTAACTATGAGGCATTTTACATAAATTAAACATCTTACAAGCTATTGAAAAAAATGACTATTCTGTTAAACAGACAAGTAAAGCATTTTTGAACCACTTATTAAAATGTTTCTTCAGAAAAGTTAAACTTTTTGTCCTTAGTAATGTCAACTGATGTAAGATGGAGTATGAATGTTTAACAGAGAAAAAGAGTTACATGTACTGCTAAGACAACTATTAATGATTCAGTTACTATTAAGAATGTGCTCAAACCAAATTCACTTTATCACATGATTTATTCATCCAGCAGACTTACTGGTTTTATTCTTTTGATACAATTGGTTTAATTTATTTATTTTTTGTTGTATCAATGTCCATACTTTTTAGTACTGCTATAATTAAACCTCACAACCTCAGAGTGGATATAATCTGGACAAAACCAAAAGTAATGGGGGCCAAAGCCCCCAAAATATGGACAAAGTTTAAATATTGTTATAAAATCAGAAAGCTGCTGGAGTAACAGATTTTGTTAGCATGCATTTTCTGAAGAATATGAATTCTGAAACTCAAATGTCTGTCATATAATGACACCAATCCTCAGCAATTTGCCAGGAAATTGTACATTTTATGAGGAGGGAAACAAAAATATGAGGCAAAAATATGGACATTGTGTGAATATCTGGACAGCTGAGTGGTATGGCTTTAATACTTCTGTTTTTAAACTGTGTAATATTGTTAATGATTCTTTGTGGTCATGCGATGTAATGTATATGTTTAAAGGATGTGTTTTTTTTTCAGGCCATCTACTTTGTATTCTCTACAAGAAGAAAGCACTTAAAGCTGATTTTTTTTTTAGCAATTCCAAGTAAAACATAGTTATGCCAGTATTAATTAGAGAGTGGAATACAATTAATACGCAAGGTCAGCATATATACTGACAGAATTCACATACACTGATGGATTTGCTATGAAAATTTTATGCTGCTAGGACAGTGCTACAATAAAAGTTTTAGCATTGCCCTCTGCTGACAAATGTCAACATAAAAGGAACAAATGATCACTTAGTTTTGACAGGAAGCAGTCCTGATGAATTACCCTGTTTTATAACAAATATACTCATCCTTCACTCTTTACCTTGTTTCACTTGAAAGAAAGTTACTGTTTGTCATTTTTGCATTTAAGTTACCTGGCACTTGCTCACTAAAGCAATTATATAAGTCAGCACTAAAAAATTAAATGCACTACACCCTCACAAACTCCCCCTGGAGTACCTTGCTCCCCATTGGCCATTTTTTTTCAATTATAAAGAAATTCCCAATACTATTCTAGCATGTCCAAAGGTCAGTTGTCAATCTCCTCTCCAGTCCAGCTGGTGAATCTGGGAATCTTGAGGCAATGTTACAACTGCCTCATGCACACAGACAACCCTCTCCTCCTCCCAACAAATTCCAACACATGTGAGAGATGCAACCATATAGCCAAACTGGAGGCTAAGCTCTCTCAACTCAGTACTGGCGTAACCAGTCAGGAGGAGAAGGAAACCACACTCACTACAATTCCAGTCTCACATAGACCTACCACGACAGCAAACCAAACACATAAACACACAAAAACATACTTGGAGGCTCTAAATAAAAATCTGCCTAAGCAGCAGAGACCTCCAAAGCTGACACCCAAGCAACCGCTACCCCAAAAAAAACACGTGCAACACATAGCTCACAAAGCCAGTGTGCTGAACAGTCACAGCCCTTAAGGCTAAACAACACACCTTATACACTTGTAATAGGTGACTCTATCATCAGGCACACTGACGTCCCACTCACCAGGCTGAACAAGGAGAAGGTCACGGTGAGCTGCCTGTCGGGCGCTAGGATCCGCCACATAACACAAGCACTCAGGTCACTCCAAGGCAAGTACAAATATGACTCAGTCATTGTCCATGCTGGTGTGAATGACCTGAGACGTACCTCCCTGGACTACATGAAAAGAGACATAGAGGAGCTCTCTGAGCATGTAGCCCAGGCCGGTATGACCCTGACCTAGAGTAGCATCTTACCCTCACCAAGAATGATGCCACAGTATGAAGACAAGATTATCAATTTCAACAATTGGCTTAAGTATTGGTGTCATTCAAAGGGGATCCAATGCCTGTCAGCCTGGGATGACATGCTCGACAAGCCACGATGCTTCGCTAGGGACGGCTTGCACCTGTCACCCCTGGGCTTTCGGATATTGGCAAAAGCTCTTGCTACCCCCATAGTGCCTTTTTTAGGCAAAGCTCAAAAGACAAACCCACCTCCATAGGTATCACAAGGGATAAGAAACTAAGAGTAATGCTACTCAATGCCAGAAGTCTAAACCTCAAGATGCACTTTTCGAAACTCTCCTTAGTATGGAGAACATCGATATCTGTGCAGTAACAGAAACCTGGTTCAAGGCTCTCGAGAGCACCCCAGCACTACCAGGTTATACCTCATACCATGCTTTTCGGCCCCAAAACTTGGACCTAACCACAAAAGGAGGGGGAGTATCAATATTCGTCAAAGATACCCACACCTCCAGGTTGGTGGCACAGCACGAAGCATCAGAGACTATCCATGTGCAACTAACAGTGGGTAAAACTGCCTTCCAGTTTATAGCCTGCTACAGACCACCCTCCCAAACCCAGGAACCCCACTCGGCCTTCCTGAGAACACTGGAAAATATGAAGGTCTCTCCAAACACCATTATATTGGGTGACTTCAACAACCCAACCATAGACTGGGAGCATTACTCTAGCTCCAACACCCTAGCCCAAAGGTTCCTAGAATTTATAAACTCAAATGCTATGGAACAACTTGTTACCACTCCCACAAGAGGGGAAAACGTACTGGACCTGATCATCACCAACATAGGGACTCTATGCTCCAGACCAGAAGTGTATCCCTCACTGGTAAGATCAGACCATAAACTAATCTCACTGGATATTCACATCCCGACCCTACCCCATGCCCAGAAAACCACAGTGAAAAACTTCTCTAAAGCAAATTTCACACTCCTCAAAACCAAGGTGGAATTCTTCAAAGCCCCCGGGCCTGTGGATAGTATGGCCCAGACCGCAAAATCCTTTATAAACGCATTCTATGAACAACTTCAGGAATGCATGGATCATGCAATCCCAAATAAAACCAAGACCCAATCCTCCAAAGGCAGATGTCCTGTCTGGTGGACCCCAGCCATAAACAAACTATACAATAGGAGGAGGAAGCTACTACATGATAGAGCAAAATCCCACAAAGGGAAGGCATCTCTGATCAGTATTAGCAAAAAACTATAGGCACTCATAAAATCCTCTAAGGCCAGCTTCGAGAGAAAAATTGCACAGGACACTAAGGATAATCACAAGGCTTTCTTTAGTTATGTTAGGAACCTGGGTGGGAATTCCCAGATATGCTCAGAATTAGTCCAAAATGACAAAAAATACACCGAACCCACAGACATTGCCAACATCCTAGCTGACAGGTTCAGCGCAAACTTCTCCCCCCCATCCCCACCAAAAGGGCTAATATCTATCCCAGCAGAGTGCTGCCCCCCTGACATCTCAGATGCTCAGGTAAGAGCTGCCCTCTCCAAAGCAAGAAACACAGCATCAATGGGACCAGACAGGGTCCCGGGCTGCGTCCTACATGAACTCCAAGAAGAGCTAAACCCAAACCTAAAACTACTGTTCAATCTCAGCCTTACTACAGGATATGTACCCAAAGAGTGGCGTATAGCAACAGTGGTCCCTCTCCACAAAGGTGGTGCCTCAACGGATCCTGGAAACTATCACCCCATAAGCCTCACTAGCTTGGTCTGCAAAGCTATGGAAAGGATCATCATGGACCTTATAAATAAAGATATTGGGGACCTGCAGACACTGGATCCTACCCAGTTCGGCTTTGTTAAGGGCAGATCCTGCCTCTTGAACCTGGTCGATTTCTTTGAAACAGTCACCAAGGCCATTGACAAGGGGAAGGTGGTCCACACAGCCTACCTGGACCTTGCAAAAGTCTTTGATACAATACCCCACTCGGGCATTATAGATAAGCTCACCAGCTTAAATATAAACCCCTATGTCACTAGATTGGTTGCAAACTGCCTCAAGGACAGAACCCACATGGTTAGAATAGCTGGAGCCATGTCAGACTCCAAACCAGTTACAAGTGGCGTCCCACAAGGCTCAGTCCTGGGACCTCTCTTGTTTGGTATATATTTCTCGGAGGTACAGGCCAACATGGAAGGACTGTGGCTGACCAAGTTCGCAGATGACTGCAAACTGGGCGCCATAATAGACTCTCCAGCCGACACAAGCATCCTCCAAAAGGGCCTCATAGAAACAGACAACTGGTGCCAGAGCCATGGCCTCAAGCTAAACGCCAAAAAGTGTATAGTCATCCCCTTTGGCAAAAACAAAGTGCCCACAAATTACCACATAGGTGGTAATCCATTAAGTACAGAAGAAGTAATTAGGGACCTGGGGACCCAAGTTGATAGCAATCTCTCATTTGACAACCACGTGGCCAAAGTGGTTAGAAAAACATTTTATATAGCCCACCTAACCATGAAGGGATTCACATCTAGATCAGGGGAGGTCATCGTGCCTCTTTACTCATCCCTCATCAGGCCCATAATTGAGTACAATGCCCCTTTTGGGATGCACCTTACCAGACACCTGCAGGAACTGGAAAGACCCCAAAAGTACCTCACCAAGAGGATCAAGGGGCTCAAACAGATGCCGTATGCTGCCCGGTTAAAGAAACTCCAGCTCTACTCAGTGGCATACCGCCTGCTCAGAGGCGATCTGTGCCTGACGTATAAAGCCATGTCCAACCTGGAATTAATGGACATGCTGCACCTCAGAAAATCCAAATCCCATCGAGCTACATGCTCGAGGGACTTGAACCTCAGCACTGAAATAAATAGGACATGCTGGAGGGACAGATTCATAACCCAGAGGCTCCCTTCACTCTGGAATAAAATCCCAGTCCGGGTTAGGCAGAGTCCCTCAGTGACTCTCTTCAAGAGGAATCTTGATGAGTGGATGGGAGATCGTAGGTTTACCCCGGGTATCACTTCTGTGTCACTGTTAGACAGAGGCACAGTATACTAATCTTGAAAAAGGGCATAGCAAAATTAATTTAATATGGGTGGCGAAAGCCATACACACTCTGGCTAGGCTTATAAATGCCCTAGGGTAGATAGCCTAGTATGAACCTATGAACCTATGAACCATATGGCTGCAGGTAAGGTTCAGGTGGGTGCCACCACTTGAGGTTGGTAAGATGACTGCCCTCTGTATGTCTCTCAGACTTGTTAGAGCAGTACATGTTTTTGAGAGATAATCCAGTTTGGGGGAACATATATCAGGGGTCATTTATTCAGTTTGTTTACAGGGTTAATCCTTTTTTGAACAGTGGTCATTTTACAAGAGAGTTAACTCCATATGACCAGTTAACTACAGTGAATATAGCACTTTGGCATGCTGCCACATACTAATTCACAATTGATGCATATAGTTTGTTAATATGTTAAGTATCCTATCAGCATAGTCATGTGAAATGCATCTCTCTCTTTCCCTCTCTCTCTCTCTCTAATGCAATTTAATCTTAATAATATTGATATGGGGAAAATAATCAGTAGTTATACAGTTCATCCACAAAAATACAAACTAACCTTTATTATTAATTAAAAGTAATGAATTCAGTATATTATGTACTTTGTATATGCAGATTAAGGTCGTATGGGATTCTATATTTGTTTATTAATATGAATGTAGTAATAGGGCAGTTGAAAATCATTCAGAGTCCTCTGAATAAGGACACAAATCAGAATGGAAATGATTGCTATATACCTTAGTGACAGTTTTGTTCTTGTGTGATTCCAACATGATATTTCATTAATACATGAGTCTTTTTAATTCTAAAGGTTTGATAACTTTCTGTGTTCCTTTCATTGGGGGGAGCAAAAAGAGACACCACTCTACACGATTTCCAAAATCCTTCCATGTTCTGGGATTCAACATTTGAATTAATTGCCCCAGAATTAAGGAATAGAAGTGATGTGGGAAATAACTAGTTTGGTTTTGGTTGAATGGGGGAAATGTTGTTCTGAACACATTTCTATACATCTACATATAGACTTTACACAAACATATACACACACATATAAATGAGCATAAATGCTTTTGTCTGCAACTGTCACTTGGGATTTTATCAAAATATCATTTATATGACCGAACTCCATACCACAGAATGATAAAGACCTGAGTGCAACCCAAATGAATCATATTCAAGTAGATGCATTAACCCTGGGGTGACCAGGCAAGCAAGCACTGGACTGAGATGCTGATGCCTGTTCACACATCCTGGCTAGAGGGAAACAACCTGTTTCACTGCACTGGTGACACCTGCAGGAGTGCAGGTTTATCACTTGCAGCAAAAATCCTACCACACTAATGTTGCACAGCTGTGAGCCAGGAGTTTGAGCATTTGCATTAGAGAACATGCACTTCCTGTGTACAGCTATCATGGTGATTGCACCCTGCTAAGGAAGTGGGGACAGGACTATCCTCAAGGATCAACAGATTGGCATACTTCCAAACGCATGACTCTTGCATCAACAAGGAAAGAATGGCCCAGTGAGCTCCCACCTTACTGGAAGAATGAATAGCTGGTATAGGAAGGGGAGCCAATGGGCTAGTCCTAAGGGCTCACATATTGTATCTGTGACCACACCTTTCAGCTGTACAGATTTGTGCAGAATGTCCAGGTTTTTGTGTCATATTTGTGGTCTGTTTCTCATACAATTGTGGTTTTCTGGCAAACAGTTGGTAAATCATTGAGGGTTGAAGTCAGAAAATATTGGCGGACATTCAAGTTTCAGATTTAATATCTTTCAGAAAATTCACAGTAATTAAAAACCTGTTATTCTGTCAATTTTTTATGTTTGGAGGAGCAATATTTAAAAAGTGTCTCTGTTTTTGGTCCTTTGTCTCCCTCCCCCATTATTTCCGGTTGTTTCCAGATTTTTTATTCTAAGAGGTTGAGAGGTATAGATCTGTCATATGAGGCAATGTCAGGTGTGAACATGAGGTCTAGACAATGGTCACTAATGATGTGACACCTCTACCCCTTGTGAAAATCTGGGAAAAGGAAAGGGTGATCAATGGATGTCATGTGAGGAATGAGTTGTGCTACTAGACAGGAATCCTACAGATGAAAAATTAAATCAGTTAATACAAAGTTTTTGGAATTTGAAGTTAAGTATTCTGTGTTTGTCCATGATCAATATGAAACATTTTTTAATAAAGGTAACATTGATTAAACTTCTTTACCACAGGATAGGAGCCTGTCTGACAAGTTATAAATTCAGCTGTCACTAATGGTCATAAAGTAAATGCAATGGCTATTTCAGAGCTATATGGTAATTTGTTAGACAAAGCTACACCTACTCCATGACATGAAGGGTCACATGCCAGTCTTATGAGCAAAGAAGAAGTAAAGTGTTTAAGCACTTAATCCAACCATCATTTTCTTAGTTGCCAAAAGGCTCATATACAGATCTCTGTCCATTTCCAGGTGGACATATTCAGCAACACATTTAAGTGCTCTCAATACCCATGATAAGGTAGTATTTTTTATACTGTATTTAAATTTGTTAACCAGAGAGGACTGATAACAAATTTCAGTGCCAAGCTGTGTAGAAACATAGAATAACAATATAATAAATTATTTTAAAGACACAATTTCTCAGTATATAGTATAGCATCCAACACATAAGACACAGAGATTCATACTGTACAGTAGCCTATACATGGGCTAGAATATGTAACAACAAATGTACAGTCCTGTACATGTGAGGCATGAACAGTGTCAATAGTGGCAGGTTGATTGAGGTGCATTAAGAGAAATACAGAGGTGAAAAATATAAGTTAGGATGATCGTGATTGCGGTTATATAGTTTGAGATAAAGCAATGGCATTTTGGTTGTAGCTTGAGATGTTGGGTATGAAGATATGTCTTTAAGTTGGATGGGGATGAGTTACCAGAGGGATGACTTGTTGTAGACTTGATAGTTATGAAAGTTGTCGTTGTGTCTTTCGGCTTTTCCTGGTTTGGGGGTCGCCACAGCAGAACTCTGGTCCGCTAAAGATTGGCAGTAGATTTTTACGTGCCGGGTTGCCAGCCCTGATGCACAACCTTAAACGAAGGTACGCCCATTCATGCATGTCTCCACTCAGAAGACGCTCTAGCTGAGAATCAAACAGGACACCGTCTTACTGTGAGGAGACAACGCTACCGCAGCACCACCACCGCAGTCTTGATAGTTATGAAAGTAAGGTATGAAATTTGAGTTAGAAGTGCCAATTTGTAAGACAACTTTTCAACCAGGGAGGGCTGTCAGGATTAATACATCTCTCTCAAGAAGATGATGTAACAGAAAGTTGTGATCTATGAGATCAAGAGATTTGGTGAGGTTAATAAGGATAGCTCCTGTAAGTTGCTGTTTCTCCATAGCTAATAGAATTTCATTTGTAAGATTTCATAGGGAAGTCAGAGTACCTAATCTTGAACAGAAGGCAAGTTCTTTGTTGGTTATGAGCTTATAAATACTTACATATTCTGTAATTCATGTGTAGATGATTTTTTTCCATAATATTGCCAAGACTGAGAGAATGCATATTGGACAATAATGGGTAAGCTTTAATTTTTCTCCACATATTGGGTATCACTTTTTTCCATTACATAGAGGTTGTATATTTGGTGAGGGGAAGTTGTTACATAATACCTGCAGTGAAAGGAAAACCAAGGATGTACTTCACTTGAGTCAGGGATACTGTCAGTTTGTAGTTGCTCAAGTGTAGTGCACATGTGCTTGTGTGTAGTGTGTGTAAAACAGAACTCTGTAATGAATTGTGCTTGGGAGCACTGCATAGATTCATTGTGTTAGACAAATTGTCTTGCGTCATTTTAGGGTCGGCATTCCACATGTACCAAGATTCATCCCTGAGTTTAAGTAAGGCTTTTAGTTCTTTTCTTAACCTGTGATTTGTTTTTGGCTTTTATAGTCTGGAGATTCAAGGAAAGGGAGTATCTTGTAGGGTTTTGACAATTTTAGTTAGAGGTTCCACATCCAGACTGGCATCACTTATGTTTAGGAGGTGTCCCTTGTGAAGGGTATTTAGAAAAGGTTTCATGTTTATTGGTATTAGTTTCAGCTTTGCATCTAAAGGACTGAGGAAGATTTTTCTAGGCTAAGGAGATTCAGCTCAAATCTTATTAAGCAATTAGCACTGAAGGATAGGGTGAATGAAAATGTCTGAGGCTACAGAGAGTTTACTAGTGATTTTTAAGTCTACTAGGGAGTGTCTGTTTGATTTGAGGTTTCAACATGTGGGTAGTTAGTTTACTACTCCTAGACATGGCCCTACATGCTGAGGATTGGGTGTCTTTAGCTCTTCTTGCATTTTGTCAGCTGACTCCTGTTATCTTTCGTGGGCATATGTCAAAAGTAGAATACAGACTCTTTGAAGAGCTCTTATTTGTCTGCATTAGCTCAAAACTTTGCCCTTTAGCTTCAGTTTAGATTATTCTCATGAACATCATGTCAGCTTGCTTTGATAAGCTGTCAGCATTATCAGACTGAGAATTCCCTAAAGAATTGATTACTTGCCTTTTGACAAATGGCCAGCACAACTGTCAACCAAAACACGATATCTGTGTTGGAATGAACCCTTTCATTTTGTAAGCATCAACAACTGCTTGCAGTACCTGCAGTAAGCTTACACCAAGCCATAGTTTCATATAGTCAACTGTTCACAGACTGTGTTATCAAGGCTACTAGCCATCCAAGACCCTTGATTGCCACATTTCCATCTGTGATTTTCTTAGTGGCTATATATGCATATTCCTCTGGGAATGAACAACACCCGATCATTGGTTTAAAAAAAAACAAACTTCCTGATCACAAAACAATAAACCTAAAAGCCGCCTGCACAGAATGAAACAAACTCTGCACCCCCTCATGTGGTGGAAATGCTTCCCATATCCTCTAACTTAAGCATATTAACTTCACAATCACATAACAGTGGGGAATGGAGAAACTTCCAGAAACAGTACTTAGTGACCTTGTATAAACAGCAATCCCACTGTGTCTATATCCCAACTAGACAACCTATGAGCAAACCTAATTTCAGCCAGTTCAAAGAATAAAACCACCACCGTAACAGATAGAAGCAGGCAAAATCGGAAGGTAATGCTACTCAATGCTAGAAGTCTAAATCTCAAAATGCACTCTCTCGAGGCACTCCTAAAAATGGAGAACATCGATATCTGTGCAGTAACTGAAACCTGGTTCAAGGCTCCAGAGAGCACCCCTGCAATACCAGGCTACAATTCTTACCACACTTTTCGGCCACAAAACCAGGACCTAAACACTAAAGGTGGAGGAGTGTCCATATTCACCAAGGATATTCACACCTCCAGGCTAGTTGCCCAACAAAATGCATCTGAAATTCTCCAGGTGCAACTAACACTAGGTAAGACTGCAATCCAAATTGTAGCTTGCTACAGATCCCCAACCATGCCCCAAGATTCTCACTACACCTTTCTAAACATACTGGAAAATATTAAGATACAACCAAACGCCCTAATACTGGGGGATTTCAAATACCCTGCCATTAATTGGGAAAACTACTCAGGTACCAACTCCTTTTCCCGACGGTTCTTGGAATTCATAAATTCTAACACCCTGGATCAACTAATCCATTGTCCCACCAGGGGCTCCAATATCCTAGACCTGGTCAGTACCAACATGGGAGATAGATGCTCCACACAAGTGATCACCCCCTCATTGGTCAGGTCTGATCATAAGCAAATCACCCTTGACATCCACATCCCACCCCCACCCCCCCAGTAAGGAAACCTCCTTAAAAAACTTCTCCAAAGCCAATTTCAAGCTACTGAAGTCAGAAGTGACAAACTTCACAACACCCACGCAGACGGGATCTGGAAGTTAGACTGCAGAATCCTACACTAAGGCACTGTACGAGCACATCCACTCGTGCATGAATCATGCCATCCCAAATAGAAGATGCTCTTTTCCAAAAAAAGGAAGTCAATCTGGTGGTCCTCTGCTATAAACAAACTATACAACAGAAGGAAGAAACTGTTGCAAAAAAGAGGACAATCCCAGGATGCAAAAAACTCCCTCACCAGCCTCAGTAAGAAGCTGAGATCTCTCATATAATCCTCAAAAGCTAGGTACGAAAATAAAATTGCCAAAGATTCCAAAGACAACCACAAGGCATTCTATAGTTATGTCAAGAATCTAAATGGCAATGCTCAGATCTGCTCTGAGTTACAACAGAATGGCATTAAATATACTGATCCCAAGGATATTGCCAATATCCTGGCAGATCGGTTTAGTGCCAACTTCACCCCACTCTCACCCCCTAAAGGGCCCATCTCAATACCAAAAAATTGCCAAATTCCGATAATCACAGCCACACAGGTAGAAACCGCACTCTCCAAAGCTAAGAATACAGCATCCATGGGACCAGATGACATCCCAGGCTGTGTACTACATGAACTACAAAATTAACTGGCACCTCACCTAAGTGTCATGTTTAATCATAGCCTCACCTCAGGCTTCGTGCCCACTGAGTGGCACACAGCTACAGTTATCCCGCTCCACAAGGGAGGATCCACCTTGGATCCCGGGAACTACCGTCCCATCAGTCTGACAAGCCTGATTTGCAAGGGCATGGAACGCATTATCGTGGAACTTATAAACAAAGACATTGGCAACATTCAAACACTGGACCCCACCCAGTTTGGGTTTGTGAAGCGCCGATCTTGTCTCCTGAATCTGATTGACTTCTTCGAATCAGTCTCCAGAGCTGTGGACAAGGGTAAGGCAGTCCACACAGCCTATCTGGACCTCGCCAAGGCCTTTGACACCATCCCCCACTCTAGAATCATAGATAAACTTACTTAGCTGGGCATAAATCCCTATGTCACTCGATGGGTTGCTAACTGGCTTACTGACAGAACCCAGACAGTAAAAGTAGCCAACTCCAAATCCAGCTCCAGACAAGTGACAAGTGGAGTACCTCAGGGTTCAGTCCTGGGACCACTCTTGTTTGGCATCTACTTCTCTGAAGTACAGGCCAACACTAAGGGACTCTGGCTAACAAAGTTTGCAGATGACTGCAAACTGGGAGCCATTACTGAATCCCCAAATGATGTGGATATTCTACAAAAGGGCCTTACAGAAACAGATGCCTGGTGCCAGAGCCATGTGCTCAAGCTTAATGCCAAGAAATGTATAGTTATCCCCTTTGGAAAAAAACATGTACCCATGAATTACCACATAGGTGGCAGGACACTAAACATCGAAAGTGTGATGAGAGACTTAGGGACACAGGTGGACAGTGGTCTCACTTTCGATAACCACATTGCCACAACAGTCAGGAAATCCTTCTATGTAGCACACCTCATCACTAAGGGCTTTTCATCTAGAACAAAGGAGGTCATTGTCCCACTGTACTCATCCCTCATTAGACCAATTATAGAGTATAATGCCCTGTTTGATATGTACCTCACAAGACATCTGCAACAGCTGGAAAGGCCACAGAAATACCTCACTAAAAGAATCACAGGCCTAAAGCAGATGCCATATACTGACCGTCTAAAAAAAACTCCAGCTATACTCTGTGGCATATCGTCTACTCAGAGGCGATCTCTGCTTAACATACAAGGCCATGTCAAACCCTGAGCTGTTGGACATGCTCCAACTCATTCCCTCCAGTACAGCCCTTTTGATTGTATACCTTTAACTCCTAGTGGGCATGGCTTGAGCCTTTAAAAAATAAAGTTATCACCTTACAATTCTAACAAATACTCATTGACATAGGTCAAATATCAATACAACTGTGTTTGTCATCATGTATGCTTCAAGATAAAATATTCTGATACCTTGTACAGGGCATGATTTTGAAATTATTCATGCAGATATGAACAAGCAATATTTGACGCCTAGAGGAGCAGTAGGAGGTAACTGCAGATGCACCTGGAGGCGTCACTCAGATGTAATGAGAAATCCCAATCCCTCAGAGCCACACGCTCCAGGGATCTAAACCTTGTCATCACAATGAACAAAACATGCTGGAGGGATAGTTTCCTGACCCAGAGACTCCCGATACTCTAGAATAGACTGCCCATACATATCAAGCAGAGCGCCTCATTGGCCCTCTTCAAAAGGAACCTTGATGACTGGATGGGAGATAGGAAATTCACCCTGGGGATCATGTCAGTCGCCCTGCTAGACAGGGGCCTGGAGAAGTAAATATTGTGGGAAGAAATATCCAGGGAATTGTTATGGCTAGGCTTGCATAGGCCCTAGGGCCGATAGCCTAGTACCAACCTATGAACCTATGAACCTATGAACCTATGAGATTGGACATTTTGGACCCAATCAACTTGCCGTCTGGGATAGGTAGGATAAAAAATATATGTCAAGAATGTTTTCAAGTTGGTAAGTGAACTGCTTTCTTTAATGGAAACAGAATATTTGCTCTTGGCAGTCAATATGTAATGCGCCTGTGCCTTTTTTTTAGTAGTATTAATATCTATTGAATAACTTGTCCTAATGTTTACATCACAGGTGTCAATCAATACAGGTCAAAAAGGATTAGGTTGTGTGATCTTCTGAAGCCAAGAAAAACAGCCTAGTGCAGGAGTCTATATGTCATAGGAAAACAAAGTGACATTTCCTCATCTTTATGTATAGCTTTTCTCTAATCTGTAGATTTTCTTTATTAGGAATCTTTGGACCTTTTGTATTAGAGCTATATAGCAGTTCTAAAGCTGCAAAATATAACATTATGTAAAGTGGCAGGGTAGATTACTGAGGTGTACATTGTTAATATAATCTCCTGACAAGTCTTTGATTATAAAATTAGCAGCTCCATAAGCTGTACAGATCACTATAGCCACATTTTAATCAAAATTGAGTTTATTACCCACTACTTTTCATAAGTCTATTTGTTAGTCTGTCACTTATGGCTATCCACCTATCTTGTAGGTAGATATTAGTCCTCCATTTTCAGATATGACCCTGCAGAATTTCATGGTGTACATGGATTAGCTATTGTTGTTATACCAGTTATGCATTTTGTTTAACCCTTTTTGTACTAGTCCTGATTTTCAGAACCTGTGATGGTATTACCAAGTTTGCAGTCTTTTGCATATTTAGTTTCCTAGTGTGAGCTCAGAAAAAAAAATGTCTCAAACAGAAAAACACCTAGCACAGATCCCTGTAGGACACAGCTAGTCAAAATGTCAGCATGTGAAGGATGAAGCAGGCAGCTGCTCAACAAGAGGTGCTAATCATGTCCTGAAAGCAGTAGGGCACCATTGTTAGTCGTGGTCTCAGGGGTGCTTAAAGGGCAATTTGTGCAAGGAACTGGCAATGAGCTATTGTAGCTCTTTGAAACAGTTTAGCAAAAGGTGTTTCAAAAGTGTTGCAAAGTGCCATTATGTACTCTATTGTTTACATATTGACTCTTCAGTCAGCCTGGTTATTATTTGAATGTCGTAGAGAAGTAGTTGTGATGTTTTGGCTGCTCAAACAGCAGCCTGCGTAAGGAACATACCTTTCAAGTGTCCCTCATTATGAGGAACAGTCCTCATTTTGAGTGTTAAAAAGTTCATGTTTCTTGCAGTTCCACATTGAAAGGCTCTGTCACACATTCAGTGTTAGGAATTTGTTTGATTAATATCCATGTCAAATAAATGGTGGAAATTGAAAAAGGGTGATTGTGAGGTGGAGTTCAGGCACTGGGTGGCAGTGAAGTGTTACCGAACAGCTGGGTAACTACAGCAGAGCTAGTAAGGGAGACTGCTAGAAAGGTGCTTGGTGTGACATCTGGACAGAGGAAGGAGGACAAGGAGACCTGGTGGTGGAATGAGGAAGTACAGGAGAATATACGGAGAAAGAGGTTGGTGAAGAAGAAGTGGGATTGTCAGAGAGATGTAGAAAGTAGACAGGAGTATAAGGAGATGAGGTATATGGTAAAGAGAGAGGTGGCAAAGGCTAAGGATAAGGCGTATAGAGAGTTGTTTGAAAGGTTGGACACTAAGGAGGAAGAAAAGGACCTGTACCAATTGGCTAGACAGAGGGACCGAGCTAGGAAAGATGTGCAGCAGGTAAAGGTGATAAAGGATAATGAGGGAAACTTACTTACTAGTGAGGATAATGTGTTGAACAGATGGAAGGAGTACTTTGAGGGGCTGATGAATGAAGAGAATGAGAGAGAGAGAAGGATGGATGATGTGGGGATAGTGAATCAGGAAGTGCAATGGATTAGCAAGGAGGAAGTAAGGATAGCTATGAAGAGGATGAAGAATGGAAAGGCTGTTGGTCCAGATGACATACCTGTGGAAGCTTGGAGGTGTTTAGGAGAAATGGCAGTGGAATTTTTAACCAGATGGTTTAATGAAATCTTGGAAAATAAGAGGATGCCTGAGGAGTGGTGAAAAAGTGTTTTGGTACCAATTTTTAAAAATAAGGGTGATGTGCAGAGCTGTAGTAACTACAGCGGGATAAAACTGATCAGTCACAGCATGAAATTATGGGAAAGAGTAGTGGAAGCTAGGTTAAGAAGGGAGGTGATGATTAGTGATCAGCAGTATGGTTTTATGTCAGGAAAGAGCACTACAGATGCGATGTTTGCTCTGAGAGTGTTGATGGAGAAGTACAGAGAAGGTCAGAAGGAGGTGCATTGTGTCTTTGTGGACTTAGAGAAAGCATATGACAGGGTGCCTAGAGAGGAGTTGTGGTATTGTATGAGGAAGTCGGGAGTGGCAGAGAAGTATGTAAGACTGGTACAGGATATGTACAAGGGTAGTGTGACAGTGGTGAGATCTGCAGTGGGAGTGACAGATGCGTTTAAGGTGGAGGTGGGATTACATCAAGGATCAGCTCTGAGCCCTTTCTTATTTGCACTGGTGATGGACAGGTTTACAGACGAGATCAGACAGGAGTCCCTGTGGACTATGATGTTTGCAGCTGACATTGTGATATGTAGTGAGAGTAGGAAACAGGTTGAGGAGACCCTGGAGAGGTGGAGATATGCTCTAGAGAGGAGAGGAATGAAGGTCAGCTGGACTAAGACGGTATATATGTGTGTGAATGAAAGGGAGGATAAAGGAATGGTGAGGATGGAAGGAGTAGAGTTGGCAAAGGTGGATGAGTTTAAATACTTGGGATCAACAGTTCAGAGTTATGGTGAATGTAGAAGAGAGGTGAAGAAGAGAGTACAGGCAGGGTGGAGTGGGTGGAGAAGAGTGTCAGGAGTGATTTGTGACAGACAAGTACCAGTAAGAGTGAAAGGGAAGGTCTACAAAAGGGTAGTGAGACCAGCTATGTTATATGGGTTGGAGACAGTGGCATTGGCAAAAAGGCAGGAGTCAGAGCTGGATGTGGCAGAGTTAAAGATGTTAAGATTTGCACTGGGTGTGACGAGGGTAGACAGGATTAGGAATAAGTATATTAGAGTGTCAGCCCAGGTTGGACAGTTTGCAAACAAAACTAGAGAGGCGAGATTACATTGGTTTGGACATGTGCTGAGGAGGGATGCAGAGTATATTGGGAAAAGGATGCTAAGGATGAAGCTGCCAGGTAAGAGGAAAAGAGGAGGGCCTAAGATAAGGTTTATGGATGTGGTTAGAGAGGACATGCAGGTGATTGGTGTGACAGAGCAAGATGCAGAGGACAGAAAGAAATGGAAACAGGTGATCCGCTGTGGCGACCCCTAACCGGGAAAAGCCGAAAGAAGAAGAAGATGATCCATGTCAAATAATACTGAATCATGTTAATTCATCAAAATAATAAGTATACAAAAACACATTTTAACCATCCTGTGAGCTTCTTAGTTAAAGTTACTAGTAAGCTGTTAGTAAGTGTTACACACATGTGAGGTAGTGTTACACATTTTAGAGATGAAAGGAAGTATTACAAGCAGCTATTGTACTTCTTTGTTGCAATGTAGCAGAAGGCATTTATAAACGTTCTTACAAGTGTTGCAAATACCTGGGTATGTATGTATGTATGTAATATTTATTTTTTTAAAGAGCCATTATTATTATCATAACAGGCATTTATTTGCTAAGTTCAAAAGGACTTTTTTGCTGTTTAACTCCATTATCGAGAGTGGCCAGAAGGGAAATTGCCCAAAGCAAAAAACAGCCTTGCTGTGACTGGCATTAGTTACTTTCAAGAGATGAACATAATGTCTTCCATGTGGATTTGATGTATTCTGCTATCTAATCATTATATGACCCACTGTAACATGTTCATTTATATTAAGCATGCTGAACTTATCAACAATATTTTTAAGTGAAGTTATGTTGAAAACATAAGCCAAACCTATCTAGGTTATACTTGCTATAAGGTCTTAATTCCAATGTCACTCTAATTTTTACACTGAGTTTAAAAGTTGCCATATGTTTATCTATTCCTACTAAATCTGTATTAGTGGAGGTCAAGAACTGGTAGTTTGTAACCAGCGTTCTACATTGGTTCCATTGTCATATTATGCATGTTAGGCATATTGGTCCATAATTACCAAGGTCTGAATCGATTCCTCCTTCAACTACAGGGATCATTCCTGCTTGTTGTTATAATTGCGAAATAAAACCGATAAAAGGTTTAACTGGGTCATCAATTAACATTTGCAGAAAACTATCAGGAATGTTGTCCAGAGTCATGGAGTTGGTGTTTATAATTCTATTTAACAATACAATAACTAAATCTTACAGGATATAAGGTGATGTGGTTTTTAAGATAACATGTACATAATCTCTATGTTTTGTTATTTTTAAGTCATTCTCTGATCCCATCAAGTGCACTATTATGTGTAATATGTCTTTGCTGGAAGGCCACACATAGAATATCTGGTACTGATACGTAAAAGAAATGCATTAATCTGCTGACAAAGGAAAAAGCGGACTAATCAGCATAATAAGTGTAAGTTAAAGTCATTACAAAATTAGAGTTACTACAGAATTTGTCTGAGTGAATACTATTACTTTATGGCAAGAGGTTTGCCAGTTCAGTTTTTTAGTAGAGTGCCTTCTCTGCAGTCTGTATGTTCTCCTTGTGTTTACATGTGTTTTTTGGGAGCCTCAGTCCATCCCACATTCAAAACATGTGCACTAGGTGGACTGACGACTTCAAAATTATCCACAGATGTGAATGCTTGTTTGTGTGATATGGAAGAAAAGCCTGACAATGTACTTCTGTTTCCTCCTCTACCTAATAAACTCTGTAGGTGGCAGTGGATGCTCACAGGATAGGAGTCAGCTGTGACGCGTATGCATGGATGCATGTATGGAAACAAACAGGGGTCATAGCTAGGTTAGGGAAAAGGGGTGACTACCTCGGCCACAGTCTGTTAGGGGGTGTTCTTGGCAATCTGGAAATGGAGTACTGGCAATGCATTACTGGCATTCAGTGAAGACCACCATTTATTCATTGAAACAGTCACAGATGTGCAGTTGTTTAAATGACTGAATCTTGTGGATTTACCTAGGTACTTGTCTTGATAAATGATCTTTTAGAATCAGTGAGTACCTTATTTATTGCCTATCAGCTGTGTTCTGTGTTAGCCCCCTTTCAAATTCCTAAGATAATTGTAGAAAGCTTTCTCATTTCTCTCAGCTTTAGTGACCATACAAGATTCATACTGAGCCCACGGTTACTTAAAAATATTACTGAATGTCTTTTGAGATCTGTTTAACACATTTTTTTCAGAGTTTGAATGCCTTTGTAAGACCAATTCATTTATTGTCCTGCTGTATAGTTTAGTAATTTTATTATTCCACCATTACTGACTGTCTTTCATTTTTTCTGTATGTTTGTCTTATATGGGAAAGTGATTATTGATGCAAGGTTTTTTTATATTAAAATCTGTTGTCATCTCCGCAGCTATTGTAGTAAGCCTCATAATAAGTTTCTCAGTCTGATGTTGTAGGATTTTGTCAATTGTGTTATAATGTCCATTCTAGAAATAAAAAAAAGCGATTTTTTTTATTTTATTGTTCCTCCCATTACTAATTTGAAGCATATAACTTCATGTTCAGAGGAAATGAGAGAATGTCTTATTTCAGCAGGGGTGCACACAGAATCTGTATTTAATATAATACAAGATGTATAACTGTACCTTGTGTGGAGCTTGGCATTTTGTTCTACATTGTTATTAATTATAAGTTTAGGAAATAGTTATCCCTATTATAAGATTTATGGCATCCACAACAGCTGTAGTAGGTAATACAAAAAAATATAGTCCTTGTATAGTGACTGACACAGCTGATTAGGTTAGCCATGAATATCTATATTCCAGTCAACTTGCTAAAGAGAAAAAAAAAAAACTGTTACTACAAAGAGAACAGCTTGTTCGTAATTGGTCATTTAGTTGTTAAATACTGAAATATTATACTGAAATATACCGAAATGTACTTATGCAGCCAGAAATACTTTAATACATACAACAAATAATAACTCTTCTGTAACAGCACTTTTGTATTATAATATACAAGCAAATATGGCAAAGAAACTGATACACATACACACACACACACACACACACACACACACACACACACGCACATGCACACATACACGCACACACACACACTCATATATATATATATATATATATATATATATATATATATATATATATATATGTATATATATATACACATATGCATGTGTGATGTAATACACCAGAAAAATAAAAACATCCGTTAGCAGAAATTAACAGATGTATATAAACTGGTATTTATATAATTAGCTCTAAATTGTAACAGAAACAGCTAGATTGTAATCTGTCTTTTGTTTAAATGGGCATTTATTTCCCATCATTAAGAGCAAAACTGAAAATTCAACTGCAAAATTACTCCATCATGGGTGGCCCAGATGATGCCTAAAATCAGTATTCAGAACAATCACCATTTCAAGGGTCTTATCCAAGCTTGCTCCAGCAACATGGAATCATATTCCATCTGAAGTATGACTGGAATTAACCCTAGAACAGTTCAAATCTAAAGTAAAAGAGTATTTAATAAAAGAGTCTAAATGCTCTTGCTACAAGGAGAAGGGCTAGTTCCCACTTCTCATGCTATTAGTCACAATGTCTTACTGATGTTGCAACATTATAGATAACATGCACACTCTGGATGCCAACTGTAAATGATACAGATGTGTGTGAAACAGTTACATAATACAGTTACCTATTGCCTGTAACTACCTACTCAGTTGAGCAAAACTGTAAATACTGTTTGTGTGAAACTATATGCTTTCTTATATGTACTGTAGTCTTTGTCAATAATTGTAACACTGTGTTCTCATGTATGTTATTTGTGTTCTCTAGGTCTAGGTCATGGCTGGAAATGGTCTATCAACAAGTCCACTTATGTGATAATCAAAACAAAATAAATAAATACATAAAAGTCATGAATGCATAAAATAGTATATTAGACTATGACTGTGCAAACATGTTTCTGAATAAATTCACTGAAACTGAGTTGAAATTCATTTAAGTTATGAATTGATTTCAAATTTACTCCTGAAAATCAATTACACCAACACAGGAATTTATTATTTCTCCATCTTAAAAATTATTGTAAGCAATACTTCCAACTAGTTCAGTAGAAGAACAAAATGGATGAATCGTAAAAAACAGTTCTTCATAAAAGAGTACTTACGATATATACCCTTAAATGTTTTAAGACTGTTATGCATATATTTAATATTGGAAGGACTAAATATTTCATGTTGAAAATAATTGCTTACTACTATACAAACCTTGTTATTTATTATTTCAAATATAAATGGTTTCACTTGAAACTTCTTCCAATTTACAAGCTCTAGTTGAAGTCTCTTCCAACTTACATGATAACTATTATGCATCCATTGAACAGTTTTGCAAACTGCAGCTTCTGCATGTATCTTAATATATGGAATCTTAATATCTCCAGTCTCTGAGATTCTTATGTGATGCATGTAGAATCTATCCTTTTTAGGATACCCATAGAAAACTCAATAGAATCTTGTTAACTGTTCTATATTGATCCATACACAAAGGGAGAGATAGATGTACACTAAAGTATATAAATTTAAGAAAAACATTCGTATAATAACCTATCCTCAAATGACAGAAATGTATTATTCCATTAATTTATTAAAGAGCAACTATTATTAATACAAGTATTAAAGTCTTTATATCTTATTTTTCCTAAATTGAATTTTTAGAATACTTCCTAGATATTTTATTGTTTATTTTCCCAATTAATATTTGATATTGATAGAACAGTAGTATCTTTATTCCTTTTGAGAATTAAAGCTATAGTTTTGTTTTCTTTAAAAACTCCAGAAAACTCTTCAAATGTGAGATTTCTGGAGTGTTTATAAGATGGATTTTAATTTCTGATTGTTAAACAAATGTCATCTGCAAAAAGCAGAGTTTTTGATTCATAAGAATTTTTTGTTTTGCTTCCCTGAATATTATTTTGTCTGATAGAAATTGCTAGAGATTCTACAATTAATGAAAAAATAATATGAAAAAGAGGACGTCCCCAACTTGTTTCCTTCTTTAAATCCAAGGGTTTAGACAAAAAAGAACCTATTTTGACAGAAGCTTTACTATTAGAATATAATGCCTTAATTAAAAGTATGAACCCTGAAAAATCCAAATTTTGTCATACCAACCACAAAGGCAGAAACACACTTGACCAGCACAACACTAATCACGAGACACATAACTCTCCTAAACAGTGTGACACTCAGCCAAAGCCCCTAAGGCAAAACAGCATGCCCAACACACTAGCCATAGGTGACTTGATAGTGAGGCACACTGATGCCCCACTCACTAGGTTAAATAAGGAAAAAGTAACAGTCAGCTGCCTGTCAAGTGCCAGGATCTGCCACATAGTGCATGCACTCAGGTCCCTAAACAACAGGTACAGATATGACTCTGTCATTGTACATGTGGGTATGAATGACCTGAGACATACCTCCCCAGACTACATGTAAAGAGACATGGAGGAGCTCTCAGATTATGTAGCCCAGGTGGGTATGACCCTAGCCCTGAGCAGCATCCTGCCATCACCCATTATGATACCACAGTACAAGCAGAAAATGACTGATTTCAACAATTCACTAAGTTTCTGGTGTCATTCTAAGGGGATCCACTATCTGTCTGACTGGGATGACATGCTTGGCAGACCTCAATGCTTTGCAAGAGATGGCCTGCATCTGTCACCCCTGGGCTTTTGGATACTGGCCAAGGCTCTTGCTACCCGTCTAGTGCCTTTTTTAGGTGGTGTTTCGAAGACCAAATTACCACTGTAACAGCTACAAACAAATGCAATATGAGGGTCATGCGGCACAATGCTAGAAGTACTCCTTAAAATAGAAAACATCGATGTTTGTGCTATAACAGAAACCTGGTTCAAGGCAGCAGAAAGCACCCCTGCACTACCAGGCTATAACTCATTCTATACCTTTCGGCCCCAGAACTTGGACTGAAGCTCCAAAGGCAGTGGTGTTTCCATATTCATAAAGGATGCACACACCTGTAGACTGGTAGCCCAACATAATGCATCTGAGATACTTTCAGGTGCAGCTAACATTGGGTAAGACAGCGATTCAGGTTGTAGCCTGCTATAGGTCCCCAACCATGTCCCAAGACTCACACTCCATGTTCCTAAACACCCTGAAGAATATTAGGGTCCAACTTAACACTCTCATACTGGGCGACTTCAACTACCCCTCCATTAACTGGGAAAACTACTCATGTACCAATACACTTGCCCAACGTTTCCTGGAATTCATTAATTCCAATGCCCTGGACCAGCTCATTCTTACCCCCACTAGAGGTAGCAACATCCTGGACCTGGTATTTACTAACATGGGCGACCATTGCTCTACACCAATAGTCAACTCCTCCCTGGTTAGATCCGACCACAAACTAATCACCTTGGAAATACACATCCCTTCCACCCCAAAAAGTAACCACCATGAAAAACTTCTCCAAAGCTAACTTTGGGCTCCTAAAAACAGAGGTGGCTAACTTCACAGCACCCATGCAAATGGACAATAGTTGCATGACTGCCAAATCATACACCAATGTACTGTACGAACACGTACAGAAATACATGGATCTCGCCATACCCAATAGAAGCAAGATGCTCGCCTCCAAAAAAAGGAAGCCAATCTGCTGGTCCCTTGCCATAAACAAACTTTACAACAGAAGGAGGAAACTGGTGCAGAATAAGATAAAGTCCCAAGACCGGAAAAACTGCCTTATCAGCCTCAACAAAAATTTGAGATCCCTCATCAAATCCTCTAAAGCTAGCTAAGAAAACAGAATTGCAGCAGATAGTAAAGACAGACACAAGGCCTTCTATAGTTATGTAAATAATCTCCACGGCAATACCCAGATTTGCTCTAAGCTACTGCACAATGGTACCTCCTATACAAGGCAACAGATATTGCCAATACACTGGCTGACAGATTCAGTGCCAACTTTACCTCCCCAAAGAACCAATCACAATGCCAGTAGATTGCCAGGCACCCAGTATTACTGCTGCACAGGTTAAAACAGCACTGTCCAAGGCCAAGAATACAGCTTCTATATTACCTGACAATAGCCCTGTCTGTGTTCTACATGAACTACATAGTGAACTGGCACCTTACCTATGTTCCCTGTTCAATCATGGCCTCATCTCAGGCTTTCTCCCTACTAAATGGCTCACTGCTACAGTCATCCCTCTCCACAAAGGAAGAGCGACTACAGACCCTATGAACTATTGCCCCATTAGCCTGATGAGTCTGATATGCAAAGCTATGGAACGCATCATCATCATAGACCTAATAAACAAGGATATAGGGAATCTCCAAACTCTGGATCCTACACAAGTTTGGTTTTGTGAAGGGTAGATCATGCCTGCTCAACTTGGTTGACTTCTTTGAGTTAGTCACCAGAGCTGTGGATGAAGGCAAGGTAGTTCATACAGCCTACCTTGATTTGGCCAAGGCGTTTGATATCATTCCCCACCAAGGAATCATAGAAAAACTCACTAAGCTAGGCATCAACCCCTATATCACTAGGTGGGCTGCAAACTGGCTCACAGATAGAATCTACAGTGTGAAAGTAGCTGACTCCAAATCAGACTGCAGACCAGTCATGAGTGGAGTCCCACAGGGGTCGGTCCTGGGTTCTCTCCTGTTTGGTATCTACTTCTCTGAAGTCCAGGCCAACACAAAGGGACTCTGGCTGACAAAGTTTGCAGACGATTGCAATTTGGGAGGTATTAACTCCCCAAGTGATGTTGACATCCTACAGAAAGGCATCACTGAGACCAACAGCTAGTGTCATTACCATGGCCTTAAGCTCAATTCCAAAAAAATGTGTCGTCACCCCCCTTGGGAAAAACCTGGTTCCCTTGAATTACCACATTGATGTTAGTCCACTGAACACAGAAAGCGTTATAAGACATCTGGCAACACAGGTTGACAGCAACCTCCCTTATGACCACCACATTGCCACTGTGGTCAGAAAGTCCTTCTTTGTGGCACATCTCATTACTAAGGGTTTTGCATCCAGGAAGAAAGAGGTCATTGTCTCCCTCTACTCTTCCCTCATTAGGCCAATCATCGAGTACAATGCCCCATTTGGCATGTACCTCACTAGACATCTGCAACAACTGGAGAGGCCACAAACATACCTCACAAAGAGGATCCTAGGCCTTAAACACTTGTCCTATATGGACAGACTCGAAAAAACTCCAGCTGTTCTGTCTCATATCGCCTACGTAGAGGTGATCTCTGCTTGACTTACAAAGCCATGTCTGACCCAGCTCTGTTCGAAATGCTACATCTAGAGAAATCCCAATCTTTCCACACCACACACTCCAGGGACCTCAACCTTATTACCACAATCAGCAGAACATGCCTGAGGGACAGGTTCATAACCCAGAGACTGCACATGCTATGGAATAGACTTCCCATACATGTCAAGCGGAGCACCTCACTGGCCCTCTTCAAAAGAAATCTTAATGAGTGGATGGGAAGTAACAAATTCACCCTGGGATCACTCCAGTTGTTCTACTCAAAAGAGGCACTGGGAACTAAGTTCGGGTGGCACGATGCCAAGGTAATCCTATGGGATAGACTTGTAAAGGCTCCAGGGCCATTAGCCTAGTACACAGCTATGAACCTATGAACAATAAAAAAATTCCAATTAACTGTGCCCCAAGCTTTTTCAATATCAGGACTTATAATATTTTCATTTTTTTTTATATTGTTAACATAATCAATTAGGGTCAAGATTATTTTAATGGTATCTTCCATAAGTAAACTGTAATATAACTCTTTAGTCTACTAACAAATATTGAAAGAAAAATCTTATAGTTTACACTTAGAAAGGAAATAGGCTATAGGAATTACATTTACTTGGATCTTTGTCTTTTTTAAAATTGGTGAAAATAGTGAATAACTGCAAGAAGGAGGTATACTTCTATAACTCTGGACATCTAAAAAGGCTTTGTGAAGAACAATCATCAATTTCTCTGGTAAAATGTTACACAATTCAGGTGGAATACCATTTGTACCAAGAGCTTTATTTATTTTCAATTATTTTATTTTATCTTCAGTTTCTTTCATACTTATACTTCTTGACAAACTATTAATAGCATCTGAAGATAATTTTACTTTAAATATTTTTAAAGTACTCTTTCATTTTTAACTATTATCTTCTGTATTTTCTTGAAAATTGTTTAATTTAGCATAGTAATCTTGAAGTTCCAAAAACATTTCATCTACATCAGAAACATTTTCCCCATTTCTAACATTTTCATTTTATCTGAAATGATTGATCTTGAAAGAGTTTTGGTTCTATTTATTTAATTATGTATTCCTTTGGGATTTATTGCATAAGAAAAAAATTTCTAATGCTATTGATGCTTTGTGAAGGAGAATAGGTTCATAGGTTCATAGGTTCATACTAGGCTATCTGCCCGAGGGCATTTACAAGCCTAGCCCATCGTTTTGTGGCTTACGCCACCCCTTTAGTATGGGGAACTATACCCATTATTTTGCTGTGCCTCTGTCGAGCAGTGACACTGAGGTAATCCCTGGGGTATATCTGCGATCTCCCATCCATTGGTCAAGATTTCTCTTGAACAAGGCCAGCGAGGTGCTCTGCCTCACATATACCGGGATTTTGTTCCACAGCATAGGGAGTCTTTGGGTGATGAATCTATCCCTCCAACACGTCCTATTAATAGCCGTGTCGAGGTTTAAGTCTCCCGCCCTTGTGGCTCTGATGGATCTAGATTTTTTGTGGTGAAGCATATTCATCAAATCTGGGTTTGACATGGCCTTGTATGTTAGGCAGAGGTCACCACTGAGCAAGCGGTAAGCGACTGAGTAGAGCTGGAGTTCTTTCAGTCGGGCAGCATAGGACAGATTTTTGAGACCCTTTATCCTTTTGGTGAGGAACTTTTGTGGCCTCTCCAGCTGCTGCAAGTGTCGGGTCAGATACATTCTGAATGGGGCATTGTACTCAATCATTGGTCTGATGAGTGATGAGTAGAGGGAGACAATGACCTCCCTTGATCTAGATGAGAATCCCTTCATGATAAGGTGGGCAATGTAGAAGGTCTTCCTAACTACTTTAGCTACATGGGTGTCGAATGACAGACTACTATCAACCTGGGTCCCCAGGTCCCTGATAACTTCTTCTGTGCTCAGTGGATTGCCACCTATTTGGTAGCTAGGGGTAACCTTATTTTTCCCGAAGGGTATGACTATGCATTTTTTGGCATTTAACTTTAGGCCATGGCTCTGGCACCAGTTTTCCATTTCTGTGAGACCCTTCTGAAGGATATCTGTGTCAGATGTGTTTTCTACTATGGCGCCCAGTTTGCAGTCATCTGCAAACTTTGTCAGCCATAACCCTCCTGTGTTTGCTTGTACTTCGGAGAAGTAGATGCCAAACAAGAGTGAGCCCAGGACTGAGCCCTGTGGGACACCACTTGTGACAGGCTTTGAGTCTGACATGGCGCCAGCAACTCTGACCCTGTGGGTTCTGTCACTCAGCCAGTTTGCAACCCATCTTGTGATGTATGGGTTAATATTTAAGCTGATGAGTTTTTCAATGATACCCGAGTGGGGTATTGTATCGAAGGCCTTCGCCAGATCGAGGTAGGCTGTATGGACTGCCTTTCCCTCATCAATGGCTTTGGTGACTGTTTCAAAAGTCAACCAAGTTTAAAAGGCATGATCTGCCTTTGACAAAGCCAAACTGGGTTGGATCCAAAGTCTGCAAATTCCTATGTCTTTATTTATGAGGTCCATTATGATCCTCTCCATGGCTTTGCAGATAAGGCTTGTCAAGCTAATGGGCGGTAATTTCCAGGGTCGGTGGAGGCACCGCCTTTGTGAAGTGGGACCACAGTTGCAGTGCGCCACTCCCTGGGTACGTATCCAGAGGTAAGACTTTGATTAAACAGCTGTCCTAGCTGTGGGTTTAATTCCTCATTGAGTTCGTGGAGCACACAGCCGGGGACACCATCAGGTCCCATGGATGCTGTGTTTTTTGCTTTGGAGAGAGCAGTTCTCACTTGGGCGTTGGAGATGTTTGGGGGGCTGCAATCATTTGGTATAGATATCTCTCCTTTTGGGGGGGAGGGGGAGTGTTGATATTTACTATCATGTGACTTAACAGTCTCTAAATATTTACATTTACAATTTTGGACTTTTAATTTTGCTAATTACAATTGATGTTTTATAGATAATAGTTCATTAACCCATTCCTTAACTTTATTTTTACACCAAGTAATAATTTTCTCATATGAATAAGCTTTACAAGAATCCCATATCAGAGCATTTTAGTATGCTCATTTTTATTGAAATATAAAAGTCAACTTCTTTATTAAACTAAATCTTAAATTATTTTAATTTCAGCATATATGCTAGTATTCTGCTTGTAACAGCATAATATATTATATTAATGCTTAACTCAAAGACTAAAGCATTATGATCTGAAAATAAAGTACAACAGATTACCAAAACTTTTTTGACTTTAGTTATTAAATCATTTAAAATGCATATTCAATCATTTCTTGTTTGTGTTCCATAAGGGAATGAATAATAAGTATATCTTAAGAAATCATGTTCCTGCAAAACATCAGCTCCATCAAATCAACCCATTTTTTTAAATACTGTAGCTGGTGCAGACAGTTTAGGGGGTTTTGTAGCATTAGTGTCCAATGGTTGTTAAATACAATTAAAATCACCACCCAATACTAAACTACCTTTCATATTTGTAAGAAGGATATCAAGATATTTTCTTGGCTATTTCGCTCTGAAAGCAGGTATCCAGTATATATTTGCAAAGGAAATTAGTCTATTTTGAAATTTAATAATTACCATAGCAAACATTCCTTCTTTACCTTAAATTTTAGGCATTAATGATTTCTTCTTCCAAAGAATTGGAACTCCTCTATGCTTACTTTTGAAATTTGCTAACACTAAATTTTCATAAGTAGATAAGCTAAACATCGTACCTGTCTTCTGTAATAAATGTGTCCCTTAGAGTAAAAGAGTACCAGGTTTATTTAATCTTAAACATTAAATCAGTCTCCATATTTTATAGCTATTATTTATCCCATTAACATTAAGTGATAACATTTTTAACATCATAAATATGATAGTTATAAATCTTTTTTTAAAATATTAAGAAGGAAGTCACATTAACATTTTTGTCAAATAATTTTCATTCTGTGATTTAATATGAAAGTGATTAACCAAATTAATATATGGCAATAGTATCTTGAGCACAAGTTTAAATGTCATGACTGATTTATGGATTAAATAAATAGTGTAATAAGAATAAATAATAAATAAATAATACTGTAACAAGAATAGAAAACAATCTGGTTCTGGAATAAAATTTCTACTCTAAATAAAAATTATTTAGACTACAACCTATATCAAGAATACTTGCACCCAAAAGAACTTACAAAAAAGGAATACAGTAATCTCTCAAAAGGGATATACATTATAAATTAATACAGTAAGAAATATGTGTGTGTGTGTGTGTGTGTGTGTGTGTGTGTGTGTGTGTGTGTGTGTGTGTGTGTGTGTGTGTGTGTGTGAAGGCTGCTAGCCTGGCTAGATAGAATTTTGTAAATAATTCTATGTCATTGTAAATATTAATATGATCCACAGGCTGGTGTAACAAATATAAAAAAATTGGGTCTACTTTACACACTCAAAAGCTGAAAAACCCGAATCCAAATAGCGCGACATGTAAAGAGTGAACCGCGAATATGTCGAATGAACGAAATCACGAAAGTGGGAATATCGAATTTGCATAGTTGGCCCGTCTGCAGTATAGCTCCATAAGGTAAGTGTGCGATAGTTACGGACCTTAGAGTTAGGGAGGGGTTAAGGTAAGTGCATAGGTAGGTAGTGTATGTAAGGTTATGTGTAGGCAATATATGTAAGGTTTAGTGTAGGGTTTTGTTAAGTGTATGTGTGTGGAATAGTTAGTTTGTTTGGGTATAGCTCCGTAGGGGAAGTGTGTGGTAGTTATGGACCTTAGGGTTAGGGAGGGGTTAAGGCTAGTGCATAGATAGTTGTGTATGTGGGGTTTAGTGTAGGGTTAGCAGTAGGGTTTTGGTGCTTTGATTTAGGGTTAGAAGTAGGGTTTTGGTTAGTGTATGTATGTGTTTTTTTATTGGGTTTGGGTAGGTAGTGTGTTGTGGGTGGTGGGTTGGCCGACTATGATGGTTTGAGGTAAATTTTGTGCTTTGGTACGTTCAACGTATTCGCAGTTCACTCTTTATGTGTTGCGCTATTCGGATTCGGGTTTTTCGTGTTTCTAGCACATAAAGTAGACCCAGAAAAACTGTGCATGTTCTGAGCTTCAAAAGTTTAACCACAGTGCACCCTGCTGGAAGAAAGCTGATAAGTAAAGTATTGTATGACTGATCTCAAGCTCAGAGACAGGATGTCTGGGCTGGAAATTCTTTACATCTTTTTAAGACAAGAGATAGTTACTAGATTTTACATGTAAAATGTATTTTATTGCTGTGGCTTTCTGCAGGTGCAGATTACAAAAAATAAATGTTAAAATTCTAAGTTCTGTGAGCCTGGGAAACTAAAATCAGAAAAGTATCAAGAATGATATAATCTGAAATGACTCAGTAGTACTGTGTATAATCAATTTAAGGACGGAAAGAAAGAGCATTTTGTATCTTGTCTTGGATCTGAAAACATTTCACTTACCAGTACTTGCTTGCTCTGTATGTAAGTAGCATTTAGAACAGTGATTTCTCTTAGTGATAGATAGAAATAGCCAGATTAGTCTAGCTGTTTTCTATATTTGTCAGACTATTCTACAATATTGTTTTAACATATTTCTTGTGATTTCTGAACTCTGTAATGTCATTGTGTTGAAGTAATAAGTATTGTCTGGTGTTTTTATTATTTATTATTAATTTTTTTTAAACTTTCAACTGTGGCTGTTTTGTGTAGAGATAATTTAAGCTCTGGAGTACTTGCATGTATTTGGGGATACTGTACAAAGCCACTCCAATAGTCTTGCTGTTTGTCATACTTACTAATTGGAAAATAATAGTATTGCACAGTAAAATTGGACAACCTTTGGTATGGGCCTTATTAGTAGCTGATAAATAGTGGTTGGTGGCAGTGCTTTCTACCTTATAGTCTGGAGAGAAGGGGGCATAGCTGGAGAACCTATGCCAGCCTTCCCCAGGAGTGTCTGTGTGTTTGTATATAACTCATATCTTAAAGTGTGTGTGTGTGTGTGTGTCAGCTACTTGGGCAGGGACATGAAGCGTTGATTGGACAGAGAGGGTGCAGGAGGTTTTTGCTTGACCACTAAGCTGAGATCTGGACCCTATAGCTGTGCCAGTGGGGAGTCTTATTGAGGATCTTGAGAGAAAGAGAGAAACCAGCCCTAGACTGTCTGTGATCGCTGTGTGCTCTTAAGGGAAACTGTACTTTACTGTGTGGTGTGCTTGTTATCCTCCCAATGTGGACTGCCCTTACTGGTGCTAGTGATGAGGATTGAGGCTCCTTAATTACTGGGCCAGTACACAGCTATCACAATACATATATGGGTTCCCTTCGGAATCTCAAAATCCTAAAACTTCAAATTTTATATGGTCGAGACCATATGATCCAAGTTTTAGAATTTCGAAATTCTGAACAAAGATCTGCATACAGCGCAGAATGGGAGATTTTCCTTTTCCTCACTGTAGTGTGATCTTGGAGTTGGTATATTTAAGTTGCAGGGGAGTGGGACATTGCAGGGGGGCTTGCCCCCCCCTGCAGAAATGTTATTTTTTTCTGTTGAATTTATTTCGGAATGTCGGAATTCCGAAACATCGATCATATGGTCTTGATTGGGAATTTGAGATCCAGAAGAGAATATATATATATATATATATATATATGTATATATATATATATATATATATATATATATATATATATATATATATATTATAGGTCTACAATTAACTGTCACATAGCCGACTGTCATATTACAGAGACGAAAAGAACAAAAATGCAGAAACACAAACAGCCTCTCCATACCCCCTAACTAAAAATACCAACTCCAGGATCGCACTACAGTGGAGAACAGGCCATATTGCCCAAGTGTTTACTTACCCTCTTGACATGTGGTTAACATCTCCAAGCTAGTGAGAAACGTTGACAATCTATATTTAACACAATTACATACCTACAAATCCAAATAACTTAAACAAGAATATTAGAGCATGTACAGTCTCAGTACACACCTCGACATTGTCAGATCTTGTACCTGTCAAATGACTGATATATATATACACTTTTTTTTGCAACAATAATCCTACTGTAATTTCTTCATTTAGAAGTGCAATTAATAAATTCCAATTAGCAAACAACATTAACACAACATCTCTCTTGTTCATGAAATAAATAATACAGCGTGTAATAACTGTTTACATCTGTCATATGAAAATACATAAAAATCAGCATGTATTACAGTGTAAACAATAACACACTCTTTATAAATGCCTCAGCAAATGGACAACCCCATCCCAATATCTCATTCAAGAAATTAAATGATTTACATTTTATTTATTAATTTTTAATTTTTATTTTATTATACTTACTATACATCTAATAATAATTTCACTTCTCCTACAACTAACAAGTAATATACATTGCAATGAACCTTTTGTAAAGAAAAAAAAAATCACAGTACAACACGTCCTCATTCAAGGAAACTTGAACTGTAACTTTAATTCCTTCAATATGCAAACAGAACAAAGTAAAATGTAACTATGCTATTCCAGTATATGCATCTATAAATTATACTATTCATCCTTCAAACAAATGTATGAATCAGTGCAGTAACATGGTAAACAGTAAGCTTTGACCAAGTCCTTCACAAAAAGAGGCACAAAACCATTAGCAATACTATATTAACTGTTACGATCTACCATTAGTCAGTAAGCATCAGAATTCAAATCAAAGATCCTAAAACAAAGCACCTTCACGTGAATGTAGCAGTGTGCCAGAACAATCACACACAGAAATGAAATTGCCAACTACTATGCTCTGATCAGTACTAGCACCGCTCATCACACAGACCTAAGAACTCATCTCAGAGAATTCAAATAGTAAAATAAACATTACAAATACCTTAAGCATTCACATATATGTGTAGCTAAATCTAAGTTATCAGTGAAAGTAAATACATGTCCAATGAGTACCCAACCTGACTCTTATAAAACCCAGGAACATGAATGACTATGATACCTGCAGCACTCAAATGACTAAACATGCCCCACTGGCTGCTGCACAGATCAATAAAAACAATGTACTAAGCAAACTACAAACTTACTATTTGTATCGCCATATAATTTTCTCTGAACTTACAAACAAAACAGCATTATTCTGAGATGACTAAAAACTTATTAACTGTTTTCTATACTAAAAGGTTTTTCATTCTAATAAAAAGAAAAAGTAATAAACAAAAACATTTTTCTTACTTGAAGGACCAATGATGAGGAACCTAGAAGTGATAAACAAAGGCAAACAGTTTATCTGAGCTTATTTCTGTACATATCTCTGCCTCACTCCTCTATTTCTCAACAAATTAAGATGAGATAATATATTGCGAACTTTTTAAAGAAGACGAAGGATGAAAATAATATAAATATAAAATTGTGACATTAATGAGTTAAGTGATTAGTTCAAAACATTAAGCTTTTTTTTCCCAAAAATCACATTTCACATCAGCATACTCAGAACGCACAACAAACATTTGTAAGTTTCTTATGCTTAGAGGGGAAACAATTATGTTAAAAGGTTAATATCTATTTTAAGTTATATAAATGCATGTGCATAAGAAATAATGCTATCAAAAACCATTAAAGCAACAGTTTCAAATAAATAGTGGGTAATTAGCATACTAATGACTAAAGCAAACTTGTTCATTAATATTAATAATCCAGTTATCATAAAAATATTAATAATATAATAAGATTTGATGATAATTTGATGATATAGTAACTGATAAACCAAGTTATAAATGGTAACTGAAAAACTAACAAGTTGTATACTAAGTACTACAGAACCTATTCCATTTGGTAAGGGTTACCTTTTAACAGTATTAAAATATAACATTAAGAAAATTCCCATAACCTAGTTATAATTGTTAAAACAGAATAGGAATACACTTGGTATACTGATTGCCCTTTAAATTACTAAATAACTGTCTTTGTTATTTTTGTGGAGTGCTGGAGTTTTTAATTTTATATGATGTACTTCAGACCATTCATTTCTCCCAGAAGATTTTTTTTTCAATGACCAATAGGATCATTCCATTTTCTCAGTAGGATACTATTGTTTTCATGTAAGATGTGACTTTTTCTAAAGAATTTCACAACAATGGATCATGGAGGAGTATATGTGTTCTTAGAAACTGGTTTTGCAATTGATCTATGTGCTCTCTCAATGCCAAAGGAAAAACCTTCTTGCAAGTTTAAAATTTTGGGTAGCCAAGAAGTCAGGAAAGACACCATATCAGAATCCTCTAATTTTTTTCAGGAACACTAAAGCTATATTGTTTCTTCTCTCCCTATTACCCAGATCTTCAATTTCGTTAATGGGCCACATATTTTCCTCTAATAAATATTCAATTTGGTATTCATTTTCTTTTAATTTGCTATCCATTTCTTTTACAGGCTAGTCAGCATTTTGAAATCTGTCTTCCTTTTTTAATTAAGCATTGTTTTAAGAAGTTTAGTCTGTTTAGAACAATTATTTTAATAAACTTGATTTTACTTTGGAATTGATCTATTTTAAGGGTAACGTCTTGCAGAGATGCCATAACTTGTTGCAGATATTTTTTAAAGGACATTTCTTCTAAAGAATGAATAGATTTAGGTGAACTTGCTGATGAAAATTAATTCTAATTCTAGTAAGCACTTTGAACTAAGTAACTTTCTTTATGTGGAAGTTTATTGCAAAGAAAGACTTTAAAGTTAACTTAATCATGCTAGTATTTCCAGATAATAATTCCCTTTTATGGAGCTGTTAACTGAAGATGTTACTTAGTGGCCATCTTGACTGGAATCCTGACACTGAATGTTTCAGTGTATGTGTATATAAAGTGATAGTTTGTTTCTTTCACTGAATATCACGGAGATGTTCCCTAATTTGGTTTCTAATGAGCTGGAGGTTCTGGCCAACATAGAATGCCTCACATAGGCAACAGACTAAATAGATGACCCAAACAGTCCCTTAAGTAATCATTTGATAGAATTTGGTAATGCTTTTGGTACAGAATCAAGATTTTTTTTGTATACAAGTACAAACCAGTGTCCAATGCCTATCCAAAGTAGTGCCACCTGTAGAGTATCCATAGGAGCCATAGTACTTTTATATTTGCCTAAAATTTACAATAAATTATTACCTCCTTTATAGGAGAAATTGCAGGTATTATCAAGGATAGTCTGTAAAAATATGTCTTGCAATAAGATAGGCCAACATTGTAATAAAACAGCTTTAATTCTGTGCATGTTACTACCATATAAAATGACAAGTCTGGGTTTGCTATGTTGCTCATGTTAACCGATCTGATAAATAAGTAACTCGTTTCTAGACATAGTTCCATCTTTGACCTGATATTCTTTAAATAGTCATTATGGTAGCCCCTGTGAACAAATTAATGATAAAAATCATCAGGAAGTTTACCATATTCCTGTTCTTTAGAATACAGAAGTTTCATTTTAATAAATATTAGGAATATTGTACATCATATAAGGAAAGGATTGACAAATGAAAGCCAGAAACAATGAATTTTTGGAAAACGTTTTTAATATAGATAGGTTTATGAAGTGTACCATCAAACGGGTATATAATATTCACATTTAGAAAATTAATTGTGAAGCATTCATAATGTAATGTAAAAATAATGTCAAAGCTTGTATTATTGAGGTACATCCCATGCCCCCCAAAAAACATCAAATTTAGTATCAGATTCAGATCATCCAGACGTCATCTAGGTATACATATAGACAGGTGAAAAAAAATACTAAATTCTGAATTATAGATGTGGAAATATTCAACATCACATATGAATAGGACCACAAAAGAAGAACCCATTGTTTCTTCAAGTTGTAGATAGCAATCTCCTTTAAAAAAATGGATGTTGGTCAAAACTCTTTAAGTAAGCTGCAATAAAAAAATCAAAGTCAAAAATGACATTTAAAGTATAAGCTAAGGCATGGGCAGTAATTTGTTAAGTTTTCATAAGTTGTAAAAAAATATACTATCCTTTCTGCTTTTTAAAACCTTATCTAAAAGGGGTTATAGACACATTTCCAAAAATTCTGATTTAGTTATTTAAAAGAGCCATGGGTTATATAACGGGTTGTCCTAGTGAATTGGACAAGGATTTATGAATTCTGGGCATGATGTTAAAATACTATGGTTTCATATGTTTAATTTGCAAATCATTACATAATTTAGAAGAAATTACTCCTGCATCTACCCAGTACTCAAGAAATACTTAAGTTTCTTTTCTGAAAAATTTGGGTAGGATCTAGGTGTAGCTTTAAAATCACATGAAATGTCAGAAAATTGGGATATTATTTTCTGAGCGTACTTCATAGTATCCATGTCCACCCCCTTCACCCTTATTCACAAATGGTATAACCAAATCCCTATTATTACTAAATTGCTGGATAGGCTTTCTCTGACAATGGGATTAAACTTTTGGTGATTAAACATGGAATTAGATCTGCCATGTACTTATTTCGTGATTGCCACTTCAAAAACATTAACTGCCAGGTGGTAATGTGATGTGATTGAGAATTTGTGAAAATTAAATTTTATTATATCAAACTCCTCACCAACTCTGTATTTCCATCTTTAAACCAAAATCAAGCTGCAAAAACATTTCACATCCATGGAAGTCTGACCCTTAGTAGTACTGCACAAAATGAGAAAGTTAAGGGCTTTAGCAAGTACATCAAAAACTTCATAATTTTGCACACTATTTGAAATATTAAAAAAGTAAATTATTGGTTTCACTGTTACAGTCACTTGTTGCCATTCAAACATTGTTGAAAAGTCTTTGGAATGTTTTCATGTTTTCTACCACTGCTTATACACTATGATCTGAAGGGAGTTAACAGAAGAATTTGCTTTGAACAAGACTGTCATAAAGTTTTGTAAGCAAACATTATCCAGTTGTGTTGGTAATACATGTAGACAGCAATATGGCCTTTGACCAACACGTGGCCAAGGTAGTAAGAAAGTCATTCTGTGTTGCCCAACTTATAAGTAAGGGCATAGCATCCAGGTTCAAGGAAGTCATAATGTCAGTTTATTTGACCCTTATCAGTCCAGTCATTCAGTACAATCCCCTCTTTGACATGTAAATGACCACTCCTATGAAACAATTGAAATGCCCACAAAGATTCCTTATCAGAAGAATCCTGGGTATAAATGCATTGTTCTATATGGATTTCATCAGTGTCCTAGCTCTATACTTCATCTACTGGTTACTGAAATGTGATCTATGCCTGGCATAGAAGGCATCCTCAGATCCAGGTCTGATGGACCTTTTGCACATCTGCTAAACAAATAGCATCAGAACCACTAGATCCAAGATTTAAGTTTTGCTTGTGACATAAAAAAAGAGATGTACATTTTTTTATATAAATATATCCAACTCTCTGACACAGGCATTTTTGACCTGTCTTTACTGCAGATTATTGTGGTTCAGTTACTAACGGGCGCTAGAGGAATTGTCCAAGGACAGTTGGCAATGAGCATTCAGTATCAGTCCACCCATTCCAGGAGGAGCAGGGTAGTGCTGGAGTACCATCACACAAGCTCCACTTGTGGAAAAGCATGAGACTGCAGAAAACAAAACTTAGGATGTCAAGGTATAGGAAAACATTGAATGTGTTTATGAGGGAACTGGGGCTTGATGTTTGTAGGAAAATGGTCAAAAATACATGCAGTTCTGTAAATGCTGAAGTGCAGAATAAGATGCTGGAAATAATATGTGCTCCCCCAGGCATGATCATAGGATCATAGGAAGTTACTAGGCTATTAGCCCTGAAGCCCTTATAAGCCTAGCCAAGAATTTAACCCATGCATAGACAAATCAGCACCCAATGCCCCTGTCCAGCAGGGACATGGGTGGGATCCCAGGGATTTATTTTCTATTTCCCATCCAGTTATCCGGATTGTGCTTAAAAAGGGGTAAAGAGGTACTCTGCTTGATGTGGAAAGGGAGTTTATTCCATAGATGGGGGAGTCTCTGGGACACAAATCTGTCCCGCCAACAAGTACTATTGATGTCACAGACCAGGTTGAGGCCTCGTGTGTGGGTTACTCGAGTGGAGCTTGACTTGCGGATATGCAGCAGTCCCATCAAGGCAGGGTCCGAGATCACCTTGTATGCCAGACAGAGGTCACCTCTGAGGAGTCTGTATGAAACAGAGTAGAGGCATAGGGCTTTTAGTCTATCTGTGTATGGTAGATTTTTGAGGCCCTGGATTCTCTTGGTGAGGAACCTCTGTGGTCTCTCCAGCTGCTGCATGTGCTTTGTGAAGTACATGCGAATGGGGCATTGTACTCAATAATGGGCCTTATAAGGGAAGAATACAGGGATGTTATGACCTCTTTGTCCCTGGATGAGATACCCTTACTTATGAGGTGGGCCATGTAGAAAGCATTCCATAAAATGGAAGCAACATGGTGGTCAAAAGTCAGGCTGCTATAAATCTGGGTGCCCAGACCCCTCACCACTGACTATGTGCTTAGAACAATGTTATTAATGTGATAATTTGTGGGGACATCTCTCTCCCCAAAGGGGATGATGATGCATTTTTTTTATTCAGCTTGAGGCCATGTTTCTGACACCAGTCATTTGTTTGGGTGAGACCCTCTTGGAGGATTTCCACATCTCTAGGGGAATTGATGACAGCTCCAAACTTGCAGTCATCTGCAATCTTGGTCAGCCATAGCCCACTGGTTTTGGCCTGTACCTCAGAAAAGTATATCCCAAATAACAGAGACCCCAAGACCAAACCCTGGGATACGCCACTCGATATGAGTCTACTGCTTGAGGTGGCTGCCCCTATTTTGACTAGGTGGGTTCTAGAAGTGAGCCAGTTGGCTACCCATTTGGTAACATATGGACTGATGCCTAGTTGAGAGAGTTTATCTATTATGCCCGAGTGGGGAATAGTGTCGAAGGCTTTGGCTAGGTCAAGGTAGGCAGTGTGCACTCTTCCCCTCATCCATGGCTTTGGTGACTGTCTCAAAAAAGTCGACCAAATTTAATAGACATGATCTCCCCTTGACAAAGCCAAACTGTGTGGGATCGAGTGTTTGGAGGTTGCCAGTGTCCTTGTTTATGAGGTCCATGATAATCCGTTCCATGGCCTTGCAGATCAGGCTAGTTAGACTTATGGGTCTATAATTCCCTGGATCAGTGGACGCTCCACCTTTGTGTAAAGGGATGACAGTGACTGTCCTCCACTCAGCTGGGACAAAACCGGTACTCAGGCTTTGGGTACTGGAAATGTCCTGATTTACTGATGGGGGGGGGGGGGCAGAGGGGTGAAATTTTCACTGAGTCTGTCAGCCAGCAAGATTGCTATCTATGACATTTGTATACATGATATCCTTGACCATCAGTTCTGAACAGATCTGGGTGCTACCTTTGAGATTATGAACATATGTGAAGAAGGCCTTATGATTGTCTCTAGTAGATGTGGCCAATTTGGACTTGAAGTTTGCTTTGTTGGATTTCACTAGTGCTCTTATTTGCTTGTTTAGGCTAAGGAGAGATTGCTTCCAGTTGGGCACCTACTTCTTCTTGGTCCTGGTCAGCTTTTTTTTTTCTACTGTTATAGAGTTTATTTATTGCAGATGTCCACCAGGCAGATTTATTCTTTTTTGTGGAGGATGATTTAGTCCTGTCAGGTATTTCTGATTCCATACATCTATATAAATGTTTGTATAGTAATTTGGTATAGTTTTGGATGCTGGTACCAGATCCTAGACAGGGGGAGGGAACTGTAAAGCTGCTTATACCATCCCTCAGGAGGTTGTAATCAGCTTTGGAGAAGTTTTTTTTGATTGACCCTAACTAGAGGGGGAGGGTGTTGGGGGAGATGGTGACTTCAAACGTGACCACTTTATGCTGCAGTGGCTATTCATGTTGGTTAATACCAAGTCCAAGATATTATAACCTCTTGTGGGGGGTATCGACTAACTGTTCCAAAGCATTTGCATTTACAAAATTGAGGAATCTCTGGGTATTTGTGTTCTGGCAAGAGTAGTTCTTCCAGTCCATGTGTGGGTATAAAAGAACATTTCACAATGGTAAATGTGCTGAATTTTGTTTAAGGCAGAATCAGTTACTTAGAAATGGAAACCCACTATGACATTTCCAGGTCTTTTTTAAGTAAGCTACATTCCCATGCTGAAAATTCAGCCGCACACATTAGTATGAAAACAATGTGCCAGCCCCAGTTACAAGAAGTCCCTGAGAGTTCACATAGACCCTGGTCCAGTTAGACTGACAAATCTCACTTCCTGTCACTGGGGAATGATTCTTAAAATGTCACCAAAATATTTGTTTGTGATACAAAAATCAGTAAAGAGACAGATACTTGGAAGATATACTTCTAGCAGAAGTATGCTTGTAGGGAAATACCAAGCAGAATGAAACATGTAAACAAATACTAGATAAATGAACATACAAACCAGTTTACCCAATTTGCAAAGCACTTATACTCTGTTACAGTTAGATGCAATGGATTTTACATGGGCTTTCTCAAAAGCTGTGTGTGCTCATTTCCCATAGGTATATCACAACACATTGTCTAGAAGAAATGATTTTAGGTATTCATTTCTCAGAAATCAAAACTAAGTGTGAGTAAAATAACAGACAACTATCTGTCAAACCATCATCATTTAAAACTAATAGTTCTGATCTGTAAAAGTCATAGCAGCCGATCAGAAAGAAAAAGAAATACACATTTGTACAATAACTAAACAGATAATCAACCTTATGTGGTCAATTAGAAGGAAAGTACAGTAAATGTAGATGTTCAGATGTATTCACTGTAGCAGCAACTACCAAACGGGGTTATTTTTGCTTTAGTAGCCCTTGGCTGACCAAAGTACCAGAGATTTAACTCTCTCCTCCTGAGCTGGTAGGCATGCTGCAATTGACATTAGGATGTCTGGGTAAAAGAGTCATTAGCCAGTAATATCTTACAGGTCTTTCTTGCTTCCACCAAAAGGAAAGACCCCCATGAGAAGCTAAAGGTCCATTGCATAAGGCACTCCAAGGTCCCCAGTGTGCAAGGGAAGGAACCCTACAGACCTAATAAAAAGGAGAAAGAGGAAGGGAGGGACAATGGAAAGAGACAAGAAAAGGGTTGCCCACCCCAACAACACAGCGAGAAAGGGGGGATGGAGATTAGGGTACTGCAACAGTGAAGACACTTGAACACTTACATTTATGATAAGTACACACAACTGTAGTATGTTCATTGTGTTTCACTGTTGCAGTAATTAATAAATGGGAAGATTTCCAAAGCTGAGAAAGGGGAAACTGAAAGGAAAGGTTATTTAAGCAAAGGCTAAAATGTCCTGCAAGACAGCAGAGGCAAATCCAGCCCTAGATTTAGAGAAAATAGGAAGATTCTAATATTTGATGAAGGGGTGGACAAAAGATCAAGTGTCAGCCTATAAAATTTCCCTGGGTTGTACCCCTCTATGAAATGCCACAGTGGTAGCCCTGGTGGAGTGGGATCAGATGCTTTCTGTGATGTTGATAACAAAAAGCAGTACAGCTGGAAATCCATTTAGAAATGGTTTGTTTGCTGACAGGTTTTTCTGTTTTGTTACTAGCCAAGACTTCAAAACGTTAGTTGGACTTTCTAAAACCTTGGTTCTTTCAGACAATATCTGAATTCTTCATGCACATCAAGTGAATGCAGGATATGTTCTTCCTTATTTTGAGGATAAGGGAAGAAAGCAGGGAGAGAACTGGACTAATAAGTTCAGAAATCAACTTTGGCATGAAAAAGGAATTAGTCTTGAAAGAAACTCTGTCTTGATGAAAAATTAGGAAATGTTAATTGCACACGAGGGCTTGTAGCAGAGATGTTAACCACTAAAAAGGCTCTTTTCCAGGAGAGAAAGTTAATGTCAGCTGTAGCAGCAGATTCGAATATAGGTAGTGTAAGCTTTTCGAGCACAAAATTAAGATCCGAAGGAGGCGAAGGAACTAGGCAGTAAGTTCCTGTGGAAGTGCTTCCTTGAGCTCTGTTTGGACCCTGAGTCACCTCATCAGGATCAGCAGTAGGATTCCTAAAAAGATGTTTGGGGGAATCCAGGACCGTATACAATGGTATGGCTTCCTAGGAGCAGGTAGGTGAGAGTCAGGCTTTAGGGATGAGTTTAAAATAACATCACCTCTACTTCCAGAACTGGAGGTATGGACAAAGATTTGTGCTCAGGGAGCTTCAGAAATTCTCTGACCTTCTTCTTAGACTGAGAGTAATGCTAAGCTTCCCAGTAGAAATACTGTGGATACCTGTGGATAACTGGTCTACATACACCAACTCATCCTCATCTGAATCTTAACAATCTGAGGATTCCTGGGGGAGAGGTCCCTCTTTCTTTTCCCAGAAACAGAGTCTGCAGGAGCAGGATGCCTAACAAGGCTACATTGTCTGGAAGCTACAACACAATCCAATTCCTCAGCCAGTCTTATGGTCCTGGGTGTGGGGACAGAGGTACTGAGACCAGGCCGAGGGCAAGCAACCACAGACTGCACAGCCCCTCTGACATTTTTGGGATCCCTCCCTCCTTACATGAAGCCATGGCACAGGAGTTGAAAGTCAGGGCCTACAGAATGGCCCTGGATCCAACCTACAACCTTTGTCCTTTGGCTTGTGTGGATGTAGAAGGGGTAGAAGGCATGTCAGACTCCAAATGGTACTTGTCAGTGGTCTCTGACACATCCTCTGTCATAATGGACTGCAAAGGTGTTTCATGTCCTTCAACAATAACAAGCTTGGGCAGACTGGCCAAAGGCAAAACTGAGTTGTCTGCCACCCATGGAAGATTTGAATGCTTCTCACTATATTCACAAAAAGGGTTGAAAACAGAAGAACATGGGATTCAGACCTACAATGAAGTGTGCTTGTTAAAATGAGCACAATGCGGACAATTAAGTACACTGTAGTCCTGGCCTAAGCCAAAAAAGACAAAGGGAATGAAAGTCCTGATGCAGAATCGGTTCTAAACAATTAAGACAAATATTAATCCTAGAACTTATCTAATTAACCACCGAAGAAAAAAGGTTTTCCCAAACGGGGCACATAGATTTAAGATGCCCTCTGATCTTTGGCCTGGCCAGTGCAGTCTACGGATATGGACACTTCAGGCTTTGATGGCAAGGAAGAGGTGGAAAATGGTGCTGGCTGATGACCCTTATGCCCGGATTTCTTGTGGTCAGGTGCAGGGCATGTGCCAGCCCAGGATATGGGAGTTAAATCTCTGGTACTCAGTATGGTCAAAGGTTACCGCAGTAAAAATAACCCCATTTGGTAATTACTGCAACAGTGAAACACTATGAGTATCCTATATTTTGGGTTCTTTTCCAGTGGTTAAATATTTCCAGTTCACATGAATAACTTTAGTTTTATGAAGAACAAATCTGCATATGCAACTTAGCAGTGGTTTTGAAGGTCAAAATCATAACACTGTGCCCAAACCAAAACATCCAAAGCATACAAAAGATGCTTTAAAATGTTCAGTGCAGAAAGACTAAAGCATAAACAATCAAGGTTAACAAAATGTAGTTTGAAAAAAATGGAATAAAATACAGAAACTATACACAAAGTATTTCTTCCCAAAAAGAAGTGATAGAGTCTATATTAGAGGGAGACAGTGGTATAAAGATGGCCAAGAAGAAAAAAATTATAATTATCAAGTATCTACTACTACTGTAGCTAAAGCCTGGAATGCACTCGCTCTTGTTACCTGGTCAGTACACAACACATGCGACTTTAAGCACCTTCTTAAGTCACATTTAAATAACTCATGGTCTTGCACTTGTACTTGCTCTGAATAATATCTACAATCCCCTCCTAAACTCACTTCCTGTTCTCCTATCTAACCTATTTTGCTCTACCAGTCTATTGAGCAGATGGCATTCTTTTTCTTATTTCATCTATTTAGATGCTTTCTCTTACAGTTTACTATATATTCTGGTGTTTCTACTTACGTATTTCACCATCAATCACTAATTGAAATATATATATTTTATCAAATCATATTCCAGTTAGGTATGTCTTTACTGTTTCTGCTACTTTCATGTACTATATCAGCCAAACCCTAGTCATGTGTCTTAATTCCATTTCCTAATTAATGTTGTTCCCCTGACAAAGACATCCATTTTATTACAAATGTCTTACTTAAATGTTGGATTTTTTTATCTTTACTGCTTTAGAATTTTACTATATGCTCCCTATACATACTATCTTGTTTATCACTGTATTTTTATTGTATTTAATAATGTTTATTAGTGCTGTATGTTTTTTATGTTTTATTTTAAATTTTTACTGTTGTTTGGAGAATTTCTCTCCGGGCCTCCACTAAAAACGGGCAATCCTGCCCAGTCGGCTATTTCCCTATAAACAAATGTAAATAAATAAAAAGTAAATAAACCTAGTGAACATATGCATGATACAGGACAGCCAGGCTCAGTCAGTCATCCTTACTCTGCTGATTATTCTGCACCTTCATAACATGTAATGGAGTTGCTATCTTATTTTGTGGGATCACACAGCAGCTATGTTTCATGAGTTGCTCAATGATGGTATATTTAACTCTTGACTACTCAGGTGCTGCTTTCTTTCAGGGCACACTATATCAAAGGGACTGAGCTGCCTTTGACCTCTGTGATCTTTAGTGTTTCCTTATCTTACCCCTGTGTCTGTATATTCCTCTGGTGAAGTACTGCTAGCCGGACTGAGATCTAAGTGCTACAACAGCTGCTGCTGGAGAAAGGCCCATTTTATAACACTGTGTAATGGTACCATTTGTACATCTGTCTTGCCAGAATGTTTTATAAGGGAATATCTACCGAAATAGGCCTCAGAAACATCTAGGAACATACCCTAACCCTAGACACTGCAGTGTAATCTTTTTTTTTTTTTTTTTTTTTTTAATAAATTTGTTCTAAAGTTAGGCTGCATTCAGCTGATCCTGCTTGCATCCTAGCCAGACTCTTTATACACTAAAAACTGCATAATCTATGACAGCTGAGGTTACAGCAGGGGAATCAGCCATGACCAAATCAGTTACCACTTACTAAATATTGGAGCTATTTATAGAGTTATGTTGCTGTCTGCTGCTCTCAGCGCTCCTTATGTAAGTATGTGAGTGCGTTTTTGTGTGTGTGCGCCTCTCTTCACACCTTCATATTTGTGTATACGGGCATGTATGCATGTCTGTGTGATAAAATAAGTAATAGAATTAGTAATTAAAAGTGCACATCATAATACAAAGCAGGAAAAAAAAATCTGGATTGAAAAGTTACTGGAACCATTTCAGTGACACAGTCCTGGAGGGCTGACTTAGGATTGTTGCAATGTAGGTTTGAATTGTACTTTAAAGTACATGTAACCATTGTGTTAATTCACATTGTGTGTAATTATTGTATACTTTAGTTAGGTTGACAGCTTTGGACAAAGTGGTACTATAGCACAGAGGCAGCCTTAGAGCAATATTCTTAAAGAAGGAACAGTTATCACTGTAGTACTGTGATGGCCAGTGGATCACGCATAAAATCATTATAATGTATCAGTATAATACAAATCAGTAAGTTTATCAAAAAGGCAGTTGCATGTTCCTTAAAAAAATGTATATTTTCTATGGGAAGTTTAGAATTCGTTAACTATAACTGGAATGTAAATGAAATCACGTTAGAAACTTTTTTTACTGTTTCTTTATTCTGTGATACTGTCAATTACTTTATGTTGATATATATTTATTCATTTCTGCACATGTGTGTGCGTGTGTGTGTGTGCTCCCTTGCAAATGTGCATGCATGTGTGTTTGTAAGGGCACATAATGTGTGCATGTGGAAGTGAATTTGTATCTTTGCATGCAAGACTGTGTATGCATATATTTGCATATGTAACACATTTCACCAATACGCCACCCAAATTGTTTGATAGCTTCAAATGTAGGGAAGTGACTGTTCTTTTTTACATCCTAATATTTCTTCCTTGACTGACGAGTAAATAAAAAACCCATATCATCCTCAGCAGCTCCCAAACACTCCTATATAATCTGGACAGTCCCATGATTGAATCAGATTTCCATTCTATTAAAGTACCCGTACAATGCACAGTAGCCTGTCATGATATTCTATCCACACTCACCATCTACATCAGTTCTGAAGAGGACCCTTATGATCTCACATATTATTTGTTTGTTTGTTTATTGGCGTTGGATTGCCAGGAAAGTCCGACTGGGTAGAAGCCCATTTTCAGCAAAGGCCCATGGTGAAAAGCTCCAAATTATTACAGGTTCATAGGTGTGTACTAGACTAATGGCCCTTGGGCCTTTACAGGCTTAGCCCATGGAAGTGCCCTGGCATTGTGCCACCTGACGTTATTTCCCAGTGCCTCTATCAAGTAGAGTCACTGGAGTGATCTCTGGGGTAAACTTTCTATTTCCCATCCACTCATCAAGATTTCTCTTGAATAGGGTCAGTGAGGTGCTCTGCTTGACATGTATGGGAAGTCTGTTCCAGAGCACGGGCAGTCTCTGGGTTATGAACCTGTCCCTCCAGCATGTTTTGTTGATTGTGGTAATGTGGTTGAGGTCTCTGGACCGCTTGGTGCAGAGGGATTGAGATTTCTTTAGATGTAGCATTTCTAGCAGAGCAGGGTCAGACATGGCTTTGTAAGTCAAGCAGAAATTGTCTCTTCGTAGATGATATGAGACAGAGAATAGCTGGAGTTTTTTTAGTCTGTCCATGTAGGACATGTATTTAAGGCCTAGGATCCTCTTTGTGAGATACTTTTCTGGCCTTTCCAGCTGTTGCTTGTGTCTAGTGAGGTACATGCCAAATTGGGCATTATACTCGTTGATTGGCCTAATGAGGGAAGAGTAGAGAGAGATGATGACCTCTTTCTTCCTGGATGCAAAACCCTTGGTAATGAGATGTGCCACACAGAAGGACTTTATGAACACAGTGGCAGTGTGGTGGTCGAAGGAGAGGTTGCTGTCAACCTGTGTCCCCATAACTCTTATAACGCCTTCAGTGTTCAGTGGGCTTCCATCAATGTTGTAATTAGTGGGAACTGAGTTTTTCCCAAAGGGGATGACTATGCATTTTTTGGCAATAAGCTTAAGGCCACGGTTTCAACATCAGTCACTGGTCACAGTGAGGGCTTTCTGTATGATGTTTACATCACTTGGGGAGTTAATAATGGCTCCCGGCTTGCAGTCTTCTGCAGACTTGGTGAACCAGAGTCCCTCCATGTTGGCCTCGACTTCTGAGAAGTAGATGCCAAACAGGAGAGGACCGAGGACCGATTACATAACATTTTAAGAACAATAATTTTATAATCTTCAAAAACAAAACAAAAACATTGGCAGTTTAAATAATTACAGCAAATTAGACATAACATAAAATAACTGGTTTAAAATTGATACAGGGTATATGACAATCAGTAAATATTTAGAGAAATTTCAGACAGTTTGTAGAGAAATTAAAGGTAAATTAGTCGAATACAAATAGAAACTGCAATATGAAGTGAGAGGAAAAACAGGCTCATGATATATTAGAGAGAAAGTTAGGAAGAGAATTAGACAGCTGTAAGGAAATAAGTCAAGAAGGGAGAGTAAGAAAGAATAAAGAATGAAAATATACTTGTTCACATAGACAGAAGCAAAAGTGTCAGTTGTTTGCATACATTAACGTGACAGCTGTACTTCTCCAAGTAAGCTATATATGCAATGGTGAGTCTACAAGCATCTTTCTTAAATTTCACATATGACAGCATGCTGACAATGCTGCCCTACATGGTCTTACAGACAATGTAGTAGCATAATGAAGTACAAAGCTTTCTGTGAACCAAAACATGCATGTAAATCACCTGACAGCTTGAAGAAAAAAGATGCATCTTTATCTACTGTGGATGTTACATGACTCATAAATTGCAAACCTGAGAGTCTGTTTTGAACGTCAGTTTAATGGAAGAGATGGTTTAAGACTTTGCAGTATCCTTATGTGGCTCGTGACCTCCCACTTCTGTAATATCTGAAGATGAAAAGGTGTTTCAAACTTTGGATAGCAGAACACTTGCATGATATAAAGATAAGAACAAAAGGTGGTATCTTTGTTGAGCATGCAAAGAACATGGACGCTGACTATAGTGTTGAGGTGCAAAGTCTTACAAACTTGCCAGATGTAAATAGTTGGGAGTTGATGCAAGGATTCTGGAGACAGTGTTTTCCAGAACAGTAGTTGTAGTCCAGATTTAAGTAACTATTTTCTAGGATTCTCATACAGAAATAGATGTAAGTGCTGCAAAACAGAAACTACTGATTTCTACATTGGGGTATTTATTAAGAATCTCATTACAGGGTGAATTTTAAGAGGAAATTAACTGTTTTTTTTCAACAGTTACAAATGTATGGTATATAATTTGGTTCTGTTCAAGTGTGATATAAGAGTTTCTGAACCATACTAATGAAAGAACTGATAGCTTGCTGCATATAATGAACTATTTTGGCCAATCTTGTTTGAAATATTGATGAAACACTCATGGTAAACTTGAATTGTAAATGCGAGCTTTAGTCGATGTTCCTTAACAGTACCATGACTGATCTCTTTGAGTTTTTGTTTTGAGTATTAGGATTTTAACCAAAGTACTACACCGTCCATTAGCTACTTAATTCTTGAGATACACCTCCTTCTTCCACCTCTAGATTGGCTCAAATGTACATTTCCATATTATGGGAAGGATGGAACTGTGTGACACATAAGGCAACATGTAGAATTTAATGAGACCTTAGGTTTATTACTACATGCAGATCAGACAGGCACAAATGATAGCTGAGTACAAGCAACCGTGGTTCTGCTTAGCAAGCTGGTATGCTAGCAGTCATAAAAACAGGGCACCAGATGTGTCACAGCAAAAACTAAAACACACAATGCTGGCTGTAAGAAATAATGTTGCCAGCTCGTTATTCTTTGCAAATTGGGGCTGGGAGTTAACTATATGTGTGTCACTTGATCAAATCAAATGTTCATATGTTTATTAGTGCAAATGACATGAATATGAGTTCTCATGGGGACAAAACACAGATGCTTACCAAGGATGTTCTATTCTTCTTCGCTTCATGGCAGAGTGGTCATATGATCCACTCAAATGGTACAGTCACAACATGTACATGTATTTGTGGTAAAAGGCATTTTGCTCAAAGGTGGAGTGAAACCATTCTTGAGGATGAAAATCATATTAAGAACACTTTAACCTGAGTTTGAGATAGGCCTTCAGTACGGCTTTCCATGTCACTATAGCAATGTGAGTTAGTGCTGGTATTTCCTACAGCGCAGTCAGATAGACTTAAGGCAATTTAAAAATGCACATGAAATATACTTATAATGTTGCTACTATAACTGTAACAACAGTCTCAGTGTTAAAATATTCTGCTTAGCTCTTTCAAGTTGCTGTTTTTTTTATTTACTACACTGGTCTGTGCACTGTGGTGCTACATACAAAACCACTGAAAGTGTGTTGCACACAACTGGGTTAATATTTCTCAGTAGTCACCCTTAATGTCAGTGGGTAATCTTGCAGGGCATTTGATCATCAGCTTGCATGCTTTTTGAGGGTTTCATTGTAGCTTTATTGATGAAAGCTGTGTGAGGTAGCTATTAGTTGCTAGTCAAGCATTACACTGCTAACGTACAGTTGTAGGTTGAGCATGTTTGTTGGGCTATTAGTTGTGCACTGAGCCCCATCAGTGGTACTGCACTGTTACCCAGTTGAGTATACACTCCATCTTGTTATAGTAGCTGTTGTACCAGCCATGTTGTTCTTGCACATTGTAACATGCCTGTACTAAACTGCTCTTAGCTGCTCAGAATTAATTGTACCGTCCCTTAACTTACTACTTCTACATCCAATACTGAACCAAATGACAAACAATATATCACGAGCACTTAGACCAAACTAAATACAAGACCGAGATGGAAAGTAAACCTGTGTATAACCCTTTTTTACCCAGTTGCATAGCACTTGGTGCTCTCAGACACTGCAAGAGCTTACATATGTTCGCAGACAATGATCTTCTATATGACCGACATTATTCAGTATTTGAAAAGTGCAAATGTCTTTACAGTCTAGGGGCATTCCATCCACCTACTAGATAAGCATCACAAACTGCACCTACATCTCAGCACAACCAGACTTATCTGACTTATGCTGAGGCTGTAAAAAAAAGTCATAACCAAAGTATCATAGGAATAAAGACCCAAGGTAAAGGGTCACCAGGAGGTAGACCTAAACTCATTAACAAGATCAAATTCCATGACTTAAAACAGTAAGATCTTAGTAATTGATGACACTGCTATTATTTACACTGATGCCCCACTTTCAAAACTGGATTAAGACAGCTGTCTGTCTTTTTGGCCCCAGGGTTCATGATGTCACAGGGCTCTAAAGTTGCTCTTACCAGATAAATATGATTATGCCTTAGTGGTAGTCTACGTAGGTGTGAATGGTTTTGGATGCACGACCCTTTAGGGAAATTCAGAGAGACAATATCACAATGTAGGTGTCCAGGAAATATACTACTCCTGAGTGACACCCCTCCTTTGCCAAGAATTATATATTTATACAAAGAAAAGATGACTAGCTTCAAAACCTGGTATAGTGGTTGGTGTCATTCTATGGGTGTCCAGTATGTATCAATATAGGATGCGATGTGTTGCCAAGGTTAGGCCTCCACCTCTCATTCTCTGGCCTCCACATACTGAGTAAAGTCCTTGCTGTCCATATAATGTACTTTCAGTCAGAGACTGGCTAATGGATATTCCAGTATAGCAGATATCAATGTAGCTGTGATGTCTCTCCTCTGGGCCAGTGATCAAGACATCTCAATCCTCACCACTGACACAGATGAGGGATATTCAGTTGGAACAAAGATAGATATACACAGTATTTCCAGATACAGCTCTATGTACCAAGCACAATTTCCCTTAAGAGTAAACAGGGAACACACTCCCATCCTGGGGCTGGGGTTTCCCTCTCTCTCACCAGGCACCAAATAAGACTCCACACTGACCACAGCTGTAGAGCTGAGTCCTCAGCCAAGTGTTCCAAGCCAAGTCCTCCACCACCCTCTCTTTGAAACCAGAACTCTGTGTCCCTGCTCCATGTAGCTGACACACTCTTTGAGATTTGATGTTCGCACACACATGCACACACCTGGGAAGATCTGGCACAGATTTACCAGCTATTCCCACTTTGCCTGGACTATAAGGTAGATACTGCCACCAGAACACTCCAAAGCCAACTACTCTAAGGCTTTTATCAGGGTACACAATTATATTGAGTAAAATTAATACCAATACAAATGGTAGTGTTAGACCAGTGCAGCAAGACTTTCAGAAGCAGTGTCACCAAATAAATATAAGTACTATCAAAGGTTAAAATATTCTCTAAAAGACCAGCTACAATGAAAAGTTTAAATATATTTAATAATAAATAATATAAGAACATGAAACTACTAAATATCTATTTACAATAAACCCCAAAGTTTCATTCACAAGAAATATTAAAAATAACACAGATGGAAAGGTTCACACAGATACAGAAAAACAATATTTAACTGATCTCACTATATTTTCCTGACTGATCTAAAGAATTACTGTCCCCTAGTACACTTACTAGAGCAAGGCAAGATGATGCAGGTGAGTGGTCCTTCTTTTGTCAGGTTTCATAAACAGACTAATTTTAAGAAGATTGTTTTAAGAAGATTTTAAAATTTCACACTTTGGAACCATCAGGGTTAAATAAAGACTGCAACTGGAAATATGTAATTTAACTTAATTAACCATGGGTGTGACTTGTAAATTTTATTTGTATATTATCATGGTGTTTTTTATACTTTTTTACTCTTTGAAGGCTGAATAGCCGAGGCACTAAGCAATAAATTTGTTGGCTTGTTCATTGTTGGTGGTACTTCGCTTTCTTTTTTTTTTTTTTTTTTTGCTTTGTGTGGTATCTTTCACAAACAGACTACCCTGAGACTTCTGTCTCATTTAGTATTAAAAATCATGTCAGTGCTGAATTACAGAATGACATCACATACATCTGGTCACCTGACTTCTAGTTCCCACATTATCCCCTTTACTAAAAACTTAACTAGAATCTAGCATATATGTGCCATAATACACACACATAGATCTGTGCTAAGATGTGTTATATCATCTGGAAGCTGTAAAACCATTTCAAAAACTTCCACCCTTTAAGGGTAGCAATTAGTTCACCCCTAAGGACACTACAGTAGGATTCCTAGTCCTGGTTTTCACAGACATTTTGTCTCTGGCTGCCATCAGAATAGTAAGATGCAATCGTTATGGCCTAAACTAGGTATTTTAATGTCAGACTATTTTTCAAAGTTAGCTGGAGTGACATTAACTTCTCTTCCAGTATTCCCTTTTACAATATATTCATTTCAACAGTTACAATACAGTCTGACATACATGTGCATTTCTTTTCTGTCCAGCAGGACCCACTGTTGATACATTTTAACACAAGCAGCTTTACAAATACATTTTCAACACAAGCACCTGTACAAATAACATATAATTCTTTACAAAACTCCAGCTAGCTCTGCTGGCATATGTTACACATACACTGACCTACTTCTCCTGTCATAGCTGGCAATACCTCACATCATCATAGTAGCCATTTTCAATCCTAAACTGGGCCATATCAAGGTGGTGGTTCTCTGTGACAGAAGTTTTAACAGCAGATTGCCTGTCTTGAGGCTGCTTTGCCACATGAACACACATGTGTCTGTGTAGTTGCCAAGACTTAGTTTCACTGTAAAGATCACACTCCCTCCATAGCAGGGTTTTGTATCTTCCATGCATTCGGGTCTCAGGGGAGCTACTGTGGCATTTTTGTATGTACCAAGGGCTACATCAACTCTAAATAGATGCCTAGTGATGCAGTAACTGAATTCATTGAGTGCCAGCTTACCCTAAACAAGACAAGCTGTCAACTCAGCCTTCTAAAGGATGCTCACCATTTCCCTGATAACCACATAAGATTCCTAAATGAACTGGATGAACTACCTATTGCTAAAAATGTATTTATAATGGGAGATTTCAACTATTCATCAATAAATTGCAGCACCTATACCTCAAGTTGGATATGTCCAGATATTCTTAGGACTGTTTACTGAAATATCAGGACTCACAATGCTGAGTCCCAAAATGGCATAAATGAGAAGACTGAAAATACTACAGAAGAGCAAATATTGAATATGGCACTTTTTTGTATGAATAGTAGCTGTGTCAGTGTTGGGTCTGGTGATGTCACAAGTAAATTTGGATAGCTCATCATAGAGTCTGAGGAGGTTCATTTACTTCAAATTCTTCAATTTAGAAATACTGGCTGCAGAGGGGTTAAAGATTTTATAACAGAAGGTTACAAATTCATAATCAGTCTTAACCAAGGATGCAGAAATTAAGGGGTTGATGCATTAATTTTCTGTGCTAGTTAAGTCCAGGTCATTAATATTATGACTTATAGATGTTAACTATATGTTGGAGTATTTTTTTAATTTATTAGGTCTATGACTTAGTAACCATTTGGTTTGCTGAGACTCACAATAAATACCAAGTCCTTGAATGTGGAGACTGACTAAAAACCTGGACTAGAATATATTAAGTTCAAGACTGCCATTTCTCAGAATATGTCATTTTCTCTGAGGTATGATGATCTCAGAGTTGGTACATAGAAGTTTGGGGGGAGGACATGTCCCCTGCAAATTAAAAAAAAAAAAAGGTTAAAACAGGTGATCAATGTTTGATTTTTTTTCCTGTTTTGGGAATTGGCATTGCAAGTTCCAGCACTTCAGTAGAAAGCCTAAGCAGATGGGTAAATGATTCAGAAGGTTGTTATTCTATGGGGAAATAAAACTTCCAGGAAGGTATGCAGTGAAAACCTAGTAAAGGATCCACGACTGAAAACCTGGCTGCAGGTTAAGCATTTACTCAAGTACCAGTTGCACATCCAAACTCCTGTACTACTTATTTCATTGGTTGAATTTATGAAAAAAATATGACTTAACCTTTCATAATGTTTTGCTTTCGTGGCACACTCCACGGTTCTCTGCTGTAAATAAATAAGGAACTATGCAAGTCCATGTAATAGGGAAAAGAAGAAAAGAATATAAGGGAAAACAACATACATACATTAATACAGATTGTGACTGTACCACAGAAATAAATAAAATGAGAGAAGAAAACTAGTGATCTTTCAATGATCTAAGTTAGAGAAGAAAACAAGTATGAGAAAGAGAGAAATTTAAAAAAAGAGAGAAGACGCAGGGTATGAAGCGGCTCAGTCAAAACGGTAAAAAGCTCAAGGTAGCAGATGAAGAGGATGAGACTTTTCCAGAAGAGCAATAATACCAGGAATGATCCAGAGTGGTGTGGGTTATCTGAACAAAGTTTTGGGTAATTCTGAGCAACATGAGCTAACCAATACAAGTGTCAGAAGAGTAGTAACAAGAATTCCAAATGTGGCATTTCTTATTTGCATCTCCAAGTCAGAAGTTGTACAGTATTCATAACTGGAAAGTAAATTGGACAGAAATTTTAAGTGTGAGAGACATAAGGAAATAAAGATCCTGCTGCTAGCCTTTGGAGAAACCAGAGGGACAGAGATGGAGCCCTAGGATGTAGCACTGACAATTCTTTAGAGATACATATAGAGTCATGACTGTACTCCTTCCAGCGTGGATTATTGTATGACTACACTCCATGCAGCCTGGATTATTATTGACTGCACTTCATCCAGCCTGGATTATTGTATGAACCCACTCCTTCCAGCCTGGATTACTGTATAAATACACTCCATGCAGCCTGGATTATTGTATGACTGAACTCCATGCAGCATGGCTTATTGTATGACTGCACTCCATTCAGCCTGGATTATTGTTTTTGGTGCGAGAGAAGCCAATCAGGATGGATAAGCATAAGTAAACTACATAGTCCTGCCAGAATCCTAACTCTAATCCTAAAACTCTCATCTGTTCCCTAATCTGAATACTTACACTCTAACCAGAAAGCCTCCTGTCATTCCCTAAATTTAAATTCCCCAATTCCTGCATAAACCTAACCTACTCCCCACTCCTTAAAACTAATTTTCCTTCCCTGTGTCGCCCCATGGCTACTGCACTCACTCACTTACTGACTCTAACTTGAATATGTGTTTAAGTAGAACTGGCAGCTCCAGGCTATCTCTCTCTCTCTCTCTGCAGGGATGCTACACCTTGCCAAACAAATATTCAAGTTTGAATATGAACAGCAGCCCATGCAAGCTAAAAAAACACTCAGGTTCCCTGCTGTGGTCTGCAAGCATCTGTGACTCCAGCACTAGTAGTAGACCCCACATATCTCTGCAAGAACAGGGCATAGATGCAAGTCAAAGTGAACAACTAAAATAACTGTTGGATCTGCAGCAGAAACCTGCAGAGAAGCTACGCTAACTCACTTGTGTGTTTTGAGGAGTAAGTGAGAGAAAAGAAGAAGATGGTGACAGAAGACTCATGGGTTCCTAACTATGACTGCTGCACCGAGCCTTACCTATACATACAAGTTGCCACTTCCTTTCCCCTACAACTTCCATATTTCACCTCTGTATTCCCCTTGATCCATTCTCTTGACTTATACTCTGCAGAATTCTCTGTCAATACATTCAGAGACCCCATCTTAATGATAATGAAAAAGCTTTCTCTTAAATCACTCTGGAATCTTTAGCATTTTGGTTCAGCTTGCAGACCTGACATTGGAGGACCCAGGGGAGAGAATAAAGTGGTGAAAACGCCTCATGTCTGACTTCCAGTATAGCACTTGAGAGATGAGCACACCAATTTAGATGCTCTACCTCCTGCAAAAGCATTTTGTGTAAAACAGCAGCAGAAAATTGATCCTACCAGATGATAATGAGGCACTACGTATCAAAAGACCCAACGACCAGCACAAGGAAAATAAAATGAAGAATGACTGATATGAAAAATCTATCTAAAGAATTGTCAACAGCATCTTGGTCTGAGCAACAAGTGGAACCACGAGTAATCATACAACCTTGGTCATGCAAGACCCCGCCTAGCCAGCAACCAGAACTTAGAGAGATTTTGCAGGAAATAAGGGAAATGAAGGCGACCCTGCAAATGTATTTTGCTAGAACTGAGGAAAGTCTTCAGCAAATAGCAACAACACTAAACACTCATTCAGATACCATTCAGTCTGTGGGAGATGAAAGACATGAGCATACCCCTCAACTGGAAGTGCTGGAAGTGAGACAGGAATATCTCAAGGTGAGATTAATAAACTTTGATGACCAAGCTAGAAGAAAAAACATAAGGTTAGTGGGTGTTCCAGAATGCTTGGAGGGTAGAGATTGCACTAGCTTTTTAAAAAAATGTTGGGCACATGGACTGAACGGAGGAAGCTCAGATATGAATGGAAATGGCACATAGAGTACCATGGAACCCCATATGCACTGCTTCAGCTCCCTCCAGGCATATCATAATGAGATTTGAAACTTACGCTTTAAAAGATCAAATTCTTACCCAAATGTGGCAACCATACAACAAATTAATATGGCAAACATAAGAATCTTTGTTGAACAGGACTTCTTGGCTCTGTCCAGTTGATTGCGAGTTTCATATTTTCCAGTCATGAAACTATGCATGGTCCAGGGGATACAGTTTAAACTTTTGTATCCAGGAACTTTAAAACTTTTTCTACTGGGTGGATCTAAAATGTACGGAGACCCTCAAAGTGCCAGAGAGTCCATATACTGCACCTACCACCAGCCTTGCAAGATCAGCACTGGAGCAATTTATGATGGGCTACTGATATCATGGCTGAAGCAGACACTACTTCACCCTTTAGTTCCCATAGCACACCCCTGGGAATGCAGAATCTGTTTCCATTGTTCAAGAAATTGGCAAAAAGCAAGGATTCTCATGTAAGCTCAGAGAACTCCAACGTGATTGCTTCTAAAGAAGGGACATCATTTCTGGACACTAAATATAATTATAGATAACATTTAGCAGTTCATTGCTCAGTTAATCTACAGAGCTCAGGCAATAAGCCATTAGAAGATCTGGTCGTAATGCATTTGAAGTAATCTGATGATGATATTGTGGGTCTTTTACACTGTATGTTAAAATAATGTTTAAAAATATGCTTTATTGTTTGAGGGACTTAGAATCTGATGAGGCATTACAAATTATAGGGAGGTGGGTGTCCTGAGCTATCACAGCCATCCCTTTGCATTTGTGTTATAGCTACTAGCTATTTTAGCTGAAAAACGGTAGCTGTCTTGGCAGCCTAATGAAGCATGACTCCCTCCTAGGAAGCTACCATTGTAAGATAATATATGTACATAGTTTGTATGATTATGTTTGTCTGTTTTTACATTTATCCTGCAGGCAGTTTGGGCTGGTTAATATTATAGGTTCATAGGTTCATAGGTTGGTACTAGGCTATCAGCCCTGGGGCCTATACAAGCCTAGCCATAACAATTCCCTGGCTATTTCTTCCCACACTATTTACTTCCCTGGACCCCTGTCTAGCAGGGAGACTGACGTGATCCCCGGGGTGAATTTCCTTTCTCCCATCCAATCGTCAAGGTTCCTTTTGAAGAGGGCCAAAGAGGCACTCTGCTTGACATGTATGGGCAATCTATTCCAGAGTCTGGGGAGTCTCTGGGTCAGGAACCTATCCCTCCAGCATGTTTTGTTTATTGTGATGACAAGGTTTAGATCCCTGGAGCGTGTGGCTCTGAGGGATTGGGATGTCTTTAAGTGTAGCATGTCCAACAGCTCTGGGTTTGACATGGCCTTGTATGTTAAGCAAAGATCGCCTCTGAGTAGACGATATGCGACAGAGTATAGCTGGAGTTTTTTAAGGTGGTCAGCATAGGGCATCTGCTTTAGGCCTGTGATTCTTTTAGTGAGGTATTTCTGTGGCCTTTCCAGTTGTTGTAGATGTCTTGAGAGGTACATACCAAACGGGGCATTGTATTCTATAATGGGTCTAATGAGGGATGAGTACAGTGGGACAATGACCTCCTTTTTTCTGGATGAAAAGCCCTTAGTGATGAGGTGTGCCACATAGAAGGATTTCCTGACTGTTGTGGTGATGGGGTTATCGAAGGTGAGACCACTGTCCACCTGTGTCCCTAAGTCTCTTATCAAACTTTCGGAGTTTAGTGTACTGCCACCTATATGGTAATTCACGGATACATGTTTTTTCCCAAAGGGGATAACTATACATTTCTTGGCATTGAGCTTGAGCCCATGGCTCTGGCACCAAGCATCTGTTTCTGTAAGGCCCTTTTGTAGAGTATCCACATCATTTGGGGATTCAATAATGGCTCCCAGTTTACAGTCATCTGCAAACTTTGTTATCCAGAGTCCCTTAGTGTTGGCTTGTACTTCAGAGAAGTAGATGCCAAACAAGAGCGGTCCCAGGACTGAACCCTGAGGTACTCCACTTGTCACTTGTCTGGAGCTGGATTTGGAGTCTGCTACTTTTACAGTGTGGGTTCTATCAGTAAGCCAGTTAGCAACCCATTGGGTGACGTAGGGATTAATGCCCAGCTTAGTAAGTTTATCTATGATTCCAGAGTGGGGGATGGTGTCAAAGGCCTTGGCAAGGTCTAGATAGGCTGTGTGGACCACCTTACCCTTGTCTATGGCTCTGGAGACTGATTCGAAGAAGTCAATCAAGTTCAGGAGACAAGATCGGCCCTTCACCAACCCAAACTGGGTGGGGTCCAGTGTTTGAAGGTTGCCAATGTCTTTGTTTATAAGTTCCATGATAATACGCTCCATGGCCTTGCAGATAAGGCTTGTCAGACTGATGGGATGGTAGTTTCCAGGATCCAAGGTGGATCCCCCCTTGTGGAGTGGGATAACTGTAGCTGTGCGCCACTCAGTGGGCACAAAACCTGAGGTGAGGCTATGATTAAACATGACACTTAGGTGAGGTGCCAGTTCATATCGTAGTTCATGTAGTACACAGCCCGGGATGTCATCTGGTCCCATGGATGCTGTATTCTTAGCTTTGGACAGTGTGTTTTTTACCTGTGTGGCCGTTATTACCGGAATTTGGCAATCTTCCGGTATTGAGATGGGCCATTTAGGGGGTGAGAGGGGTGAAGTTGGCACTGAATCGATCTGCCAGGATATTGGCAATATCCTTGGGATCAGTATATTTAATGCCATTCTGTTTTAGCTCAGAGCAGATCTGAGCATTGCCATTTAGATTCTTGACATAGTTATAGAATGCCTTGTTGTTGTCTTTGGAATCTTTGGCAATTTTATTTTCGTAACTAGCTTTGGAGGATTTTATGAGGGATCTCAGTTTCTTACTGAGGCTGTTAAGGAAGTTTTTTGCATCCTGGGATTTTCCTCTTTTCTGCAACAGTTTCTTCCTTTTGTTGTAAAGTTTGTTTATGGCAGGGGACCACCAGATTGGCTTCTTTTTTGGATGAGAGCATCTTGGTTCTATTTGGAATGGCACGATTTATGCATGAGTGGATGTGCTCATACAGTGCCTTAGTGTAGGATTCAGCAGTTGAACTTTCAGCTCCCATCTGCATGGATGTCATGAAGTTTGTCACTTTTGACTTGAGTAGCATGAAGTTGGCTTTGGAGAAGTTTTTTATGGAGGTTTCCTTACTGGGGGGTTGAGGTGGGATGTGGATGTTAAGGGTGATTAGCTTATGGTCAGACGTGACTAACGAGGGGGTGACCATAGGTGTGGAGCATCGATTTCCCATGTTGGTAATGACCAGGTCTAGGATATTGGAGCCCCTGGTGGGACTATGGATTAGTTGATCCAGGGCGTTGGAATTTATGAATTCCAAGAACCGTTGGGCAAAGGTATTGGTACCTGAGTAGCTTTCCCAGTTAATGGCAGGGTAGTTAAAATCACCCAGTATGAGGGTGTTTGGTTGTATCTTAATATTTTCCAGTATGTGTAGAAAGGTGTAGTGAGAATCTTGGGGTATGGTGGGGGATCTGTAGCAAGCTACAATTTAGATTGCAGTCTTACCTACTGTTAGTTGCACCTGGAGAATTTCAAATGCATTGTGTTGGGCAACTAGCCTGGTGGTGTGAATATCATTGGTGAATATTGACACTCCTCCACCTTTAGTGTTTTGGTCCTGCTTTGGTGGCCGAAAAGTGTGGTAAGAGTTGTAGCCTGGTATTGCAGGGGTGCTCTCTGGAGCCTTGAACCAGGTCTCAGTTACTGCACAGATATCGATGTTCTCCATTTTTGGGAGTGCCTCGAGAGATTGCATTTTGAGGTTTAGACTTCTAGCATTGAGTAGCATTACCTTCAGATTTTGCATGCTTGTACCTGTTACGGTGGTGGTTTTGTCCTTTGAACTTTGCCTAAAAAAGGCACTATAGGGGTGGCAAGAGCCTTAGCCAGTAACCTGGATGCCAGAGGCAACAGGTGCAGACCATCTCTGGCAAAGCATCGTGGTCTGTCAATCATGTCATCCCAGGCAGACAGATACTGGATCCCTTTTGAATGACACCAGAAGCTTAGCCGATTGTTGAAGTCAATCATTTTGTCCTTATATTGTGGTATCATTCTGGGCGAAGGCAGGATGCTACTCAGGGCTAGGGTCATACCTTTCTGGGCCACATGATCCGAGAGCTCTTACATGTCTCTTTTCATGTAGTCCAGGGAGGTATGTCTCAAGTCATTCACTCCAACATGGACAATGACAGAGTCATATTTGTACTTTTTGTGGAGTGACTTGAGTGCATGCGTTATGTGGCGGATCCTGGCACCTGACAGGCAGCTGACTGTAATTTTCTCCTTGTTCAACCTGGTGAGAGAGACATCAGTGTGCTGGACTATAGAGTCACCTATGACTAAAGTGTTAGGTACATTGTCTTGCCTTAGGGCCTGTTGCTGGGTGGCACACAGGTGTTGTGAACTATGTGACACTTTGGTTGTGATTGGTGTTTGTTTTCGTTTCAGCTTCAGAGGTCCTTGTTTCTTGGGCAGATTACAGTTAAGGGCCTCTGCATATGTGGATTTAGTGTTGCTATATGTGGGTGTTGGTGGTGTGGGTTTAGAAGGGCTATGTGTTGCTTGAGGTGTAGTGTGGGTGTTAACCTTCTCCTCTTGACTGTCTAGCACAATTTTGGGTGGAGAGAGCTTTGCTTCCATTTTGGCTAAAGAAGAGGGAAATATGTTTAACAGTTTCACAGATCTTGGTGCAACTGGTAAGCCAGTGCAATTAGTTAAGTGAAGCAAGCCATTCACACAACATAGGGGGTTTATTTACTAAGGCTTACATGACTTGCCACTATAGTAAATGCTAGTGTCTTCTTACATGGAGTGTTAATGGCATGAATGACCCTGTGAAGAAATGGAGAATTTTCCCTATTTTTGTAAACTACTTCCAGACATAATAGCCCTTTAGGAGACTCACCTTGATGAAAAGGAACATAAAAAGCTGCAAAGAGGAGGATATTACATAGCTGTCTTCTCTCTTATCCCAGGGCAAAAAGAATGGGATTTATAATTCTATTACACAAATATACCTTGATGGACATCATATCTAAATCTCAGACATGAAGTGTCACTTTGTGGCAATAAAAGTTAGACAGGGCATGAAATCTCTACCATAGCTACCATATACTTACCTCCAGGGCATAGGCCTACTGAAATCAAACACATTCTTAAACATGTAACTGCATTTGCAGATGGAACCACAATAATAATGGGTGAATGAAATGCTACCAATTCCCCAACAGATGTTTCTGGTGGCTGCCACAGAGAACATTACAAGTCAGGGTAAACTTCTCAAAACCTATTTAACATTGGTGGGATGGATGGATGGATGGATGGATGTTAGGAACATGAGTAATGCACCACCTACTATTCACCAGGATATAACCAATGGTCATGCATTGATAGAATATATATATATGGTTCTACCTGACATAATCGAAACCCCAAAACACCGACAACGCAATCACCGAAACCACATAACCGACAGTGCAAAAACACGAAACCCCACATGCCCGACAACGAAATAACCGACGGTACACAAACACGAAACCTCATACACTGCACACACCACAATCACAACAATCAACAAACAAAACACATTCCCTGTCCAAAAAACCACACACACAACACAAGCACACCAAAATCCCTACAAACCCACACTAAACCTCACATACACAACTATCTACAACCCTAACCCAAACCTAAGGTCTGTCACTATCGCATAGTCAGCTAACCCGCGCCCTAACCCTAACTCACTTAAACCGCCCCAAACCCAAACACTATCACTACCGCACTTACCTGACCCGCTCCCTAACCCTAACTCACTTAACCCGCCCCTAACCCAAACACAATCACTACCGCACACTTACCTGACCCGTTCCCTAACCCTAACTCACTTAACCCGCCCCTAACCCAAACATCACTACCACACACTTACCTAACCCGCGCACTGACCCTAACTCACTTAACCCACCCCTATCCCCACAGACCGTCAATATCCACACTTACCTTACTCGCACCCTAACATCCGTCACTACCGCATACTTACACAGCCTTTTCCCATGTCGGCATCCTTGGCGTCGGTGTTTTCATCCGTCGCGTCGGTCTTCTGAATTGTCGAACTTTCTGGGGCTCGCGATTCACTTGTCGGTGTTCTGGCGTGTCGACTAACTCAGGTAGAACTATATATATATATTCTAAGAGAAGAAGTACTTAATAAAAAATTATAACTCACCCAATCTCCCTATCATAAAATGCCCCAGTGGAGGTCCTTCTGGCCTTGGAGACTGAGAAAAATCATCCAAAACATTGGAGGTTCCCAACATACTTGCTCGAGCAAAAGTCTTAAATTAAGTGTTTAACTGAGACAATAAAAATAAATTGATCTGAAATGCAGGAGTTAACTGCTGAAGGGTGAGATAAGCTGAAAAGTAAAATCAAACAAACCACACAACAGGAAGCTAAACAAACCAGGACAAACACAAACAAACAAACAGTACAGAGACCTACTGGAAGATGTGCGTGTATTAGTTACGTCAAGGATACAGAAAAGATGAATCAGCCAGACTTAGAGAAATTAAAGCAGAATTGCAAAACAAGATGGATAAAAACTTATACTCTATAAATTAGCCATTGAAGATATTGCTTTTGCAAACATCCCAAAAGCTCTTTGGACACTTACACTTAAGCTTAGACAATAGGCTGTAACAAGAATGATAACAGAATTCTGTGAATTTACACAAAGGAAGTTGTAGGTTACCCCAGAGAAAATAGTGAAACTGTACAAGTATACTATGGACACATTTATAGCACTCAAGCTCAAGAGTTCCTGATTCCTGAAACAACAGAACATATTTCTAAATGGGATTGTGATGATATGGGCAAGTTCCAGCATAGCCAAATGGAGTTTTGTAAAGAATGACATGTCCCTTGAATATCAAGCTGATTTATACAAGAAGATTGTGTTACAACTGTATTAGAACTGTGTGTCATTTGTACAGCAAACTGCTTTGTTCGGATACTTGTGCTGAAAATGTATTTGTGAGGTTTGCTTGTGTTAAAATGTGTCAACAGTGCACCCTGCTGAAATGAAAAGAAATGTACATGTACAATTTTAATTGAAATAAATATAAAAGTTTTAATAGAGGATACTGGGACAGCAAAAGGAAAACCAGCTGGCTTATTTTAAGAAAAATAAGGGAAATGTAAATGAGCTGTTAAACCATTAAAATGGCACCCCACAATTCTGAATAGGACTGGAGACATTATGTCTGGAAGAAGCTTTTTTTCATTATCTCAGTAAAAGAGGGGGAAGCTCCAGGGCACTACCATAAACATTTAGATGTGTATTGTGGCCATGTACACTAATTTCCTGTCTCAGCTTCAAAGGAGATACTGTGGAAACCTAGAGTTAGGTGCAAGATGAGGTCATTCTGCCAGCCCTCTTAGAAATTATATTTTAGATATTACAAAGAGAAATCTCAGAGTATTGTATATCCTATTTGGAAAGCCAGACTAGAAAGACCATCATGCACAGCATCTTGCCTTGCAGCAGTAAGTAACTTAACTAGAGAACAGTAACATTTTATTTGATTCAGTCAGGAATATAGTTAAGCTTAGTTTTGAGAGTGTTTTTTTTTTGTTTGTATGAGTCTGTCTGTCCATCAATGTTAATTTAAATATTTTCTGTGATTTGAACTCTGTGGTTTACTGTACATATAAATTCAGTATTTTCATGTTTTTTATTATTTATTATTAAATATATTTAAATTGTTATTGTGGCTGGTCCTTGTAGAAAGTATTTAACATTTGAGAGTGCTTATATTTATTTGGTGACACTGTGTGGGCCACTCCAGAAGGCCTAGCCATCCTGGTGAACTACTACAATTTGTATTAGTATTAATATTACAGAATATAATTGGACACTCTTTGTTAAGGTCCTTAGAGTAGCTGATTGTGAAGTGTCTGGTGGCAGTGATAACTACCTTATATTCTGGGCAGAAGGGGGCACAGCAGGTAAATCTGTGCCAGCCTTTTTCAGGTGTGCGTGTGTGAAAAAATCAAATCTCTCAGAGTGTGTGTGTGTGTGTGTGTGTGTGTGTGTGTGTGTGTGTATCAGTTACTTGGGGCAGGAACATGAAGCAGTGGGTTTACAGAGAGGGTGCTGGAGGACTTGGGTTGGACATTTGGCTGAGGATCTAACCCTACAGCTGAATCAGTGGTGGGCATCACATGGATTACCTTGAATGCACTTACTTGTGTTTCACAGACTCAAGAACTGAAGAAATGTAGAAACCACCACGAAAAATAAAAATAAAATGAATTTATTTTGGACCAAGAAACAAGCGCTTTCACGCAATATAGATTGCGCTTCCTCAGGTTACAAATTACAAAACCAAGTAGATGCTTTTATACTAATACATTGCCTTTCAATTATGTAATTAATACAATTATTAAATCAGCAGACCAAAATGCTTGTTTGCATAAAATAAAAATTCGACGTTAGCATTAACATCACAAGCAGTCTAACATAATTAGATGCAAGCAGCCTGTTCATCATTCAATAGCACCCAAGTGCAAAGTTTTAAGAATATAGATAGTGTTGGTGTTCATTAAACAAATGTCTTTCTAATAAAGAATAAACATAAAATAAAATAAGATAAAATATTAGCACCATGGCCACCTAGGTAGTACTGAAGTTTTTAACGAGCGCTTCTAGGAAGCTATGCCCATATTTAGAAAGCCTAATGCTAGGGTTTCCGTTATTAATTAATTCTGCAATAGGTTCAATCTAACAATTAAGGGCCAGCAAACTATTCGCTCAGAGCTTCATAAATCCGGAAATGTTGCCCATAAATGGCTGGAAATATCGCCAAGGTAATTATAAAGGAACACCATAGCATATAAGTAATATCAACAAAGTAAAATAAAAATATATCACAACTTTCACTTACCACATAGTGGTTGCACTATATAGTGTAGATATATAAAAATACAAAAATACAAAAATAATAATATACAAGAGATATGTAAAAATATACAAATAGACATATATCAGTTATAAAGTGCCATTCATCTAAAAATCGATTAGTAGCAGCAAAAGATGGCGCTTTAAATTTTAACAGCGCTAGCTAGAAACTGAAGAAAAATCGTGTTAATTTATTATTTTCAGTTTATAATAAATGCAATATACTATCATAATAATACTAACAAAAATATTAAATGACTCCATTATTATTATAATATTATTCTAATTTATATTTACTTATATGTATAAAATTTTTAGCAGACACGAAACAATCATATTATTATGCTCCAAGTTACGCTATGCACCAACTAATGGCCAACAAACAAACATAGAATTGGTATGCAAAATTTATCTTTACATTTAGCAGATACACTTATGGCATATTATTACATATAAATTGTGCTATAAGAAGCACATACGCCAATAGTTAACAAACATATGATTAGTATATAACAAAAACAAAAACAAAATACAAAGCATCTTACAAAAATTAATTTACCTAAACATAACATAACATAATTTATTCTATTATGTCAAAGCAAGGAAACATATCCAAGAATACTCCCTATAAGTGTTCTCACTTAGAACAGAAAGTACACAGACCTATATAAAATTTTTGTGTCTAGGTCATTAAGACCATAATACTGATCATAAAGCAAGATAGCAAAATAGTAGGTAAACCCAGCGCCAAATAGCATGGATATTGTAAGAGTAATAAAAATTCGCATTAGACATGGTCACAAAAAGTATATGGTGCATGAGAGACTCAGTACCTACGGTAAAAAATGATGATCACATTACTTGGGGCAGGAACATGAAGCAGTGGGTTTACAGAGAGGGTGCTGGAGGACTTGGGTTGGACATTTGGCTGAGGATCTAACCCTACAGCTGAATCAGTGGTGGGCATCACATGGATTACCTTGAATGCACTTACTTGTGTTTCACAGACTCAGTGGGCCAGATTGTGGCCCCCATCTCAAAGGCAGAAATACAGGAAGTCTACAAATATCAAGATACACACAAGTCTGTGGGATCTGATGGAATCCCATAAGACCTATGGGAAATATATAAAGAAGAGCTACTGGGGAAATGGAGGGGTCTAATGAATAGGATATTAGCATTAGAAGCCTGCAGTCCTGGTAGTAGGTGGTTATTGTTCCTGTACTAATAGAGGGTAAGAAGCCTGTCTTCCCCAAAACATAGAGTCCAATCTCCATGCTGAATCATGATTACAAGATCTTCATGACCATTCTTGCCAAAAGATTAGCAGCATTTTTGCCAACCTTAATTCAACTTGACCAACATGGTTTCATAGAGCGATATCACATGTATAACACATTACATACTATATGAATTTTAGGTAATTCTCAAGAAACTGGGAAGTCACTCATATTGTTAAGTTTAAATATGGAGAAGGCATTTGATAGGGTGGTGTGGTCTTTTCTGTATAGTGTTTTGAAAAGAATGGCCTTTCCTGATGCATTTGTTAACCTCATGCAGAGCCTCTATGCAGTTTCGCCAGCAAAAGTAAAGCTCTCTACAGGGTTATCTTCCACATTTGAGATCACAGGGGGCACATGACAAGGCTGTCCTATGTATCCTCTTCTGTTTGCACTTGATCTGGAGCCATTAGCTCGTTCAAATAGGGAGTCTTCTATACAAGGCTATAACCAGGGTCCTCATGAGTTAAAAATCCCTCTATTAACAGATGATATCATCCTTACACTCTCTGATCTGTCTAAAGATTTAACAACACTTTTCATATAATTAAAACATTTGGCCATTTTGCAGGCTATACTATCAATGTCCAGAAAGTTAAAGTAGTATCTCTCAACTTAAACTTTCAGTAGGAATTCACATTTAGGTATCCCTTCTTACTTGAGAACAACAAATTAAAATATTTGAGTATGTATCACAGACACATGGCAACAGTCAGTCACTCTCACTTATCAGGAAATTCAGCACTAAATAGTAGCACATTTCCATAAATGGATACTACTCTCTTTGGACCTGGATCAGAAGGCCCAGGTTTGTCCTACCCGTATTGCTCTACACTATGAAAACCTTGGCCTCCTCTTCACTGGAACCACTTAGAAATCAAATTATAATACTATCTAAAACCTTAATCTGGTGGTAAGGCCATCCCTGGGTGGCTTAGGAAAAACTGGCATTACCTGGGCATTTAGGAGGAATATTGACTCCGGATAAGCAACTTTTGATGAGCTACCACCATCACTATAAGGATGAAGATCATCTCTAACTTCTACAAAGCAGTATGGAAAAATATGACATCAGGGAGATATGATATCCCACTGGGAATTGATTACTTGGACTTAACAATTGTCGAGCAGGTCCCCTGTGGCCACCCTCCTCCAATGAAACCACTTTTGCAGCAGCTAGGAACTTTATTGAAAACACCGCCCCCAAGTCACTTGAGGGAACTTGTCCTACTGATAGGCTACCACCAACTCAAAAGCAAGGTACCTCCCCCACAAGTAGCTGAGGAAAGCTAGGAAAAAAGCTATGACACGGACATCAGATGCTGGACAGCAGAATATTAGAATGGCAAGAGGTAAATGCAAAATATGCCCTTCCAGAGATACTCCACCAGGAGTATCAGGGATTGAGAGTGTCCTTGAAACAGATGGAATGTTACAAAAAGTAGCCCGGAGGGAAACTGCCCCTACCAATTAATTAGCCACTTTAGAAATGAATATTCAGTGGGGCATCCATGGTTATCTGACTTCTATAAGGCACTGATGCTTCTCAGACATTCTCAAACATTCACAAATACAAGAGAGTAAAGCAGTCTGGGAGAGATCACTAAACACTCAGGTAGAATCCCCAGAAATGGCTTACATGTCTGAAACGTCTATACTCCTGCACTAGGGATAGAAAATTTATGATATTTGGATGGAAGTTTTTTCCACAAATACCTCCATACCCCTGCCAAATCGAGAAACAAAATCTTCCCAACAGTGTCTGGGGACTGCTTGAGTGGTGGTTCTCCCGAAGATGGTAATTGGTTACATATATTCCTTATGTGCCTTAGCTTGGTTAATTTCCAAACTCATTTGCTTCATAAGATATTTCAAAAAACACTGGAAGTTGATCTGTATTTATATCTCTTACATTAGCCTCACAAAAGCATGCTTACACCCCCCCCCCAGAATACCTTACTGACTTTAATAATGCTCATCATAAAAAAGCCATAACTAAGAAATGGAAGCAAACACAGCCACCAGAACTTATTAGCACGCAGTAGATGCTTACCGAGGTGATGCCAGCTGCGCTAAGACTAGCGGACGGGTGCCCTAGATCAAACCTTCAATAGAAATGGAGCCCCTGGCAGGCATACACATGTGTACTAGAATCTGCATAGAAAATGGGAATATTTTCTATATATATGTAAATTTAAAGTTAGAGAAGAGGAGAGAACAATAAGATTGTATATAAAAAGATTAAGGACATTGGAGAGTCCTACAACAATGAGTAAAAACAGAACTGTACAGTACCACGACTTGGGTACATCTCCAGTGGTCAGAGCCAGCCAATCCACATCTATAGGGAAAGTAAAACTCCTGAGACTATCTTTGTAATGTTTAGAATGCTGTGTTCGCTAATTCTTGTGAATAATTATCTGATCCATTATTAGTAGCTACATCATTTACTTGACTATATCAGGGAAAGGTAAAGAGGCTCAGACAAAATAAAAATAATCAAAGGGAAATCTAATCACAAGGATTCTATAAGGTGTGAATAACTGCATAATTTTACAGTACAAAGCACATTTCTATAATGCATACTAACTAATGGGACTACTTTGAGGTCTCACTGAGCTATGGCAGTATGAATGGGAGCATATTACTATTTGAGCAAAGACAGCTATATTTATCCAGATAACTATCTAATGCTTTGTAAATAAAGACTATATAAATGCCTCTATATCCTGAAACAGACACATAAATTCTATAATATGTACTAAATGTTGAGATTACTGTGAGGCCTTACTGTTTTATGGCACCGTAAAGTTGGCCACACATATTAAGATAACTGTATAATACTCTGTTTATAAAGTTTGTATATGATGTGTGTCATTCTGCCTTCTTAGTATGATTAACAAAACCCTTCATCAGACACCAACAGGTGTGCCTACTTATACTAAAATCCATTGGATAATTTATTACAGCATCATTGGAAACCTGTACATCTAAGATATGTGATGCATTTGTTTTATGTA
>NC_056748.1:856141908-856316908 GCF_019279795.1 Protopterus annectens | reverse complement strand
TATATGTGTGTCACATGTCTGCATGTATGTATGTGTGTATGTATGTATGTGTGTATGCATGAGTGTGTGTGTGTGTGTGTATGTGTATGTCTGTGTATGTGTATGTGTGTGTGTGTGTGCATATGTATGTGTATGTGTGTTATGTATGTATGTATGTATGTGTGTGTGTGCAATGTCTTATTAAATTTCTTGCTCATTTTACTTTGTAGTCATACTGCGATCAGTTGGTTAACGGCAGTTATTATTCATCCATCTAGACTCCTGAGTCTATAACTAAGCTGCTATCAGGTTTGTGGCTAAGCGATACGCATTATCCTTTCATACTGAGATTTTACATACGGTGACTGTATGTCTTTCTGTCTACCTTGGATTTTCTAATTTGGAGTCAAAGGCTCCTGTTATTTGTCGTTGATAAGGGCTGGTTTCATTGTATATTTCTTTGTACCTTTGGGAGGCTTCTACGATATATATATATATATATATATATATATATATATAGATATATACAGATATATATACATACACATACACATATATACATACACACACAATATATATAGTAAAGCGCTTATCATCTTATCCTTGGATTTTTATGCTTCAACTTGGTTTTATCTTCATTAAATTTACGTTTTATGCTTTACACAGTGGTGGTAGTGATACTTTGTATAGTGCATTTTATACACACACACACACACACACAGATATATATATATATATGTATATATATATATATATATATATATATATATATATATATACACACACACATATGATAAATGGGAATTGCTACACGCGGTTATCCATTCTTCCTTTCCATTTCATGTTGACAGAATGAAAGAAAAATCCCACTCTGTGAGTGGACCTTACTGCAGAACTTCTAAGGTCTTCACTTCTGAACCATTTATGACAATTGTGAAGGGAGTGTTAGTTCTGTGCTCCAAATATTCCATTCTCTTATTGGTTAACTTCAACACCAGTGTCTCTTTTTTTAAATGCCTTTGGCAAATCATCACTTGTGACATAGGCAAACTTACATTTATATAAAAGTAATCAATCCATATTAGTAAGTTCACATTTACAAATGTTATACAGCATGTATATTGTTATATAATCAGAGCAACATTATATTTCTTCTCCAAAACATTTTTCTGCACTTATTGTTCCCATGATTTCCCATTGTTTCTATATAATTTACTCCTAGCCGTTTCTAAAGATCCCACGTATTCTTCTTTTATCTCTGTTAAAATACTCACTACTTCAAGTATATAATCAGTTTAGATTTTGATTTCCATTTTCTAGGAATTGCTTTTTTGGCAGCCACCAGACTTAAACTTAATGAGTCATTTCTATATCTAAGCAATTCAGATCCTGTATCCCAGTTCAGAAAAATCATTTACTTGGTTCCACTCATTCTCTGGCCCAGTATTCCTGAAGGAAACACCAGCATCTGTTGACCACAGACTTCCCTAAACAAAATATTCAGTCTGCAGTCCATTCAATAAAGAGAGAGTGAACATCCTTGTGATACATTAAAAAGCTTGCCACTTTCTGGTTCCCATTTGTGTGCTGTACTTGTGATCTGCATGTTAATTCACAGACCTGTCTGCTTAGACCTTTGTACTCCAGTGAGGGTTGCACTGCATCAGATCACCATGCTCTGGTAGTACAAACTCACTGTTACTAATCATTCTTCAGCAAGCAAAATGGAAGAGAATGCAAAGACCTACATTGCAACAGTTGCATACCTGCTGACATCCCAAACTCCCTTCCTTGATCACGTTTCTTACTTTTCTAAATTAACAGTTGTAAGCTCGGTTCTGTTCTTGTAGAGCAGAGTAAGGACAGCTCCTGGCCTTTGTCTCTAGTCATTTACTTATTTTACTGCACTAAGCTTTTTCCACGTTAGGACCATCTACCTGGAACCACTGAAGCAAAATAGTAGAAATCTTGCAAAGACTGCAAGCGTTCTCTGAAAAAGAATGTAAGAGATGAATCCACATGCGAATGCTTTAGGGACAATGGCTAATGAACAACATAACATATTACCTTATACAGTACTGTATAATTTGTGAACTACAGAAATGAAACCAGTATATTGCTATACATATTGATGTATCTCATTTCAGGTGGATATATGGCACAGATGTACTTCTGAAATTGCAAACCTGATATGTACTGATTTAAATAGCTAATTAAACTTATGTTATACACATTTCTAAATACCTTCTACATTCATTGTATGTACCTGATATTCATCTTATATTGTATTATACAAGTAACTTTCTTCCGATGTAAATACCTTACACGCAGTGATGTACTAGGTTTGTTTTACTGTCTTCTATTTTCTGTGCTCTTATGAGCCCATGTCATGACTAAAAAGGGTCAGCTGGCCAGCTCACCCACCCAGTTATCCAATGGTAAATAATTACTGTCTTTGTCACTTACCATTATGCTGGTAGACACAGCTTTCACTTATTTTGCATCAAAGTAGTGGTGAGAATCAACCGATCTTGGCACAACGCATAAGTCAACTATATTCAAATGTACTCTTAACCTGTAAAATATGTGCCTGTTAAAGTGAGAGAGAATTTGGTTCTCAGACAGATGGGGTTTGAATCCTACAACTGCCAACCAAAGTAGCTCCAGATTTGTCAAGAACAGGGGCTACAGTTCTTGGATCTGCTCCACTGCCCACAGGTAGGTCTTATGACCATGAAAGGGATGTTCACTCAAGTCACACCACTGGTACCAAACAAGATAAAGTAGAAAAGATGCACTGAAATATGATTCACTGACAAATTCACCAAATGTAACCTGGTCTCAAGAATATAATGGGAATATCCACTATTGCCCTGGGTTTGGATTTCCAACTTCCACCTGTAAACTAGGGACGACACACTGACCATTTGCCAAACTGAATTTCCGGCCTAGCACTCCAGACTCCTTTCTCACCACTATTAGACTAGGATGACACACTGACCATTTACCAAACTGAATTTCTGGCCTAGCACTCCAGATTCACTTCTCACCACTATCTGTAAATGCCAGTGTCTGTGTTGCCTCTAAACCATGGTAGAATGCCTTCCAAAGAAAATTACACACACACACACACACACACACACACACACACACACACACACACACACACTTCCCATAGAATATTAGAATTCTCCAGTTCCCCACAACTTTCACCCTGGCAAACTAGTTCTGCTATCACCCTAGATTTGGGTAGGGACTCACCAGCTACCATGCCATCCTTGATCAGTTGCTAAATAAAAATAAGCACAAATTTTAATGCACAGAACAGCCTGGCCATTTAGAGGTAGCTGCCCTCTACTTGACAACCTACAGTGCTAAACAGTACATCTTCCCAAACAAAAAAAAATAATACATAAATAAATACCCAGACAGAATATCTTAAAAGTGAATCAATAAGAACATTGCAAATAACAAAATTGGAGAATACTGATAGAACTTAAATATACAAAGGTAGACATATTCACACAAAGAAAAGAAAAATAACTAATTACAAAGAATACTTCAAGGAAAACTCTAGTAAAAGAAATGACCTGACTAACTCTAGCTAAAGGACTACTGAAGCCTAACTAAATTGAGTTATCAGAATATTCTACAGACAGATTACAGAACAGCAATTTACATAGATGTTTCTACAGCAAGACTGAGACTATACTTAATTCAGCTCAGAATATACTAGTTTATTATTTTCCCGAATAGGAACCAGTGGTGTATAACTCTGTGTTTTCTGCCACACACAAGAAACAGCAGAAAGACCAATTGGAAATAAACACATGATTTCACATCTATTGTTACCTCCTGCTGCATGGCTCTTTAATAGCTTTAACTCAGTTTCCTCACTGTTCCATTTTATGTCCTTCTTACAATTACAGGCAAGAAATTACATCATTCCTAAATCAGAAACTTATCTACATTTCATCTCACAGTTACTGCATTTTTTTCTAGCACAGTAGAATAACATACTCTGCTTGCAAATATGTTAGTCTGAACACTGAAAATAAATAAATAAATATAAAAGAGTACAGACATCACATCTTAAATCCATTTCTCTCTTGTCATTTTACACTAATATTAACATTTTCTTTCATTAACTGTGGTGGTGGTGCTGCGGTAGCGATGTCGCCTCACAGCAAGACGTTGTTCCGTTCTATTCTCAGCTAGAGCGTCTTCTTTGTGGAGGCATACGTGATATGGGCGTTCCTTTGTTGAAGGTTGTTCATCAGGGCTGGTAACCCGGTATGTAAAAATCCACTACCAATCATTAGCAGACCGAAGTTCCGCTGTGGCGACCCCTAACCGGGAAAAGCCGAAAGACATAAACAAACATTAACATTTTCTTTCATTAACATACTCAATATAATGTTGTCTTTGTATTTGAATTTTTGTGTTTCTTTTGTGACTAGGTTATGGCTGAAAAAGGACTCGGTGGTTCAGTCAGCTCAGCGCCTCAAAAACAATAATAATAATACAAAAAAAAAAAAAAAAACCACACACAGTCTCCTTAGTTATCTGTTCATTATTAAATGGAAAACAGGATTACATTTTTTTCACTATATTGCCTGTGACTTATTAAATGAAAAGCAAGTTATGGGTTATTCACTGTAAATGGATAAAATGTATATTTTTTTCACTGTAGCTACCTGTGCCTTGATAAAAGTAAAACAGTGGTATGATTTATTCACTACAGTTACCCACATCTTATTTAAGGTAGAACAGTAGTATGATTTATATGTTCTAAGTATCCATGCCTTATTTAATGTAAACCAGCATGATTTATTCGCTGTAGGTACCAGTGCCTTATTAAATGTATAACAATTGTATAATGTAATTGCCATAAAGACAATGACAGCTGAAGAGGGACTATCTGAAATTCAAAGGGTCCTGAATCTAATCATTCTGTAAATGAAGCTTGATGTTTACGGATAAAAGGAATGCAGAATCTGTCTTGTCACTACCTTCCTTTGGGAAGTCAGCCACTCCTGGTAACTATCATATTGACAACAGTGTCCCAGTAGTCAGGGAGCTGAGGACACACACAAGCAGTAGTCTACAGTAGTGAAGAAATCATTCTATGCTGTCCAATTATATATAATGGTACGGCATCTAGGTCCATGGAGGTAATTTTTTCCACTGTATTAGGCATTCATCAGACCTGTCATTGTGTACAATGGCCCTTTGGTATGTACCTAACCAAGCACATCCAACAACTGGAACATCCACAGAGGTTCCTCACTAAAAGACTACGGAACATAACATGTCCTTTGCAGACCACCTCAAAACCCTATCCCTGTATCCTGTTTCATACAGGCTGTTGAGGCGAGATCTATGTCTGGCATACAAGGTTTCATCAAACTGCACTCTGTATAGCCACACAGCAAACAGCACCAAAATTACCCATTATAAAGACTTAATCCATGCCTGAGATATAAATAAACCTGCTGGTGAGATGTGTAGCCCAGAGATTACCCCTTCTTTGAAACAGATTCTCCATCCATGTGAAGCAGAGTTCCTCCCTAATCCTAATTCAAGTGGGAAATACATCCCTGGTTTGGCACCTGTATCTCTAATGGACAAAGACAGCCTGCAAATGTTTCATCTCCCAAGTTCCTGCTTGTACTTACCAAGGGTACCAGAACTTATCAGATATTTTGGATGCATGGCTAGGCTTAAAAAGTTCACAGTGGTCATTTGCCTAGAACACTCCTATGAACCCCCAAAGAGCAAAATTTAACCATTTACTTGGCAATAAATGGAGGTTGTGCTGGCTATATCTACCATTCTCTGCCATGACCAGAGCACCTGGTCATACAACATACTGCTAAGCACAGTATAAAATAAGTACATTGCATTATTCATTATGCAGAAGTACTACAAAGAAAAAAGTCTACTGGTGAAAAATAAAATAAACAATGTAACTAAATGACATGCACAATAGATGAAACAGATAGAATACAGTGGTGAATGACCATTAGTCAAGCATTTGGTTTAGGAAATTAGGACTAAAAAGCTATTTTGTTGTTAAATAAATATACTGTCATAATTAGCTTAGTCCATCAGAAATTTAGCACAGGATTTGTAGCTAGGCAGGTAGGGTACTTTACTGTCATGTCAGCACAGGTGACTGTTGTAGGTTTGAAACCAGCTTGTTCTATGCTGCGGTCAGTTATGTTAGTGTGCAATATAAATCTGCACTGGCATGTATAAATACCTCTATGTCATAATTGTCCACGGCCTTTGTTTAAGCTTTCTCCTGTGGCATGAGGAAACGATACAGCCATGTACCTTGTTGGCTTAGTTTGCGTCTGGGATTATCCGTGTATTGTCCAGGTTATGCCAAAGTTAAGAAAGGTCAATGAACACTAAGTTGGATGAAATTTCCAAAACAAGGGTGGAAACAAACTATAAAAAAACCTCTCACCAGCTTTTTTAAGTGAGTTTGGATGGACATATTATCACAGACAATGAAGACAACAGTAGCTCTTGGAAGATTAATGGGAGTATTATGCATGCAATAATACCCAATAGGGTGTGTTACTCTAGACATAATACATGTCCCGGGGTATTCTGAGGCCCAGTGGGTGCAGGTGGAGGGTCTGTGTACCCCTGGAATGGTACTACTGTTACAGTGGGGGGTTCTTGGCAGGGTTAGTCCCCCAGTAGTGTAAACCTTGGCTGTAGAACATTGTCACTGTTGAAATGACACATGAACCTCATGTGCAAAATGGGAAAAAGGATTGTGGATGGATAGATGTACATAACCTGGATGGCATTATTGCACTTAGAGAATGGGCTGTTTTGTATTTTTTATTACTATACATATTTTTTTATATTTTTGATGTAAAATAGTTCCTTCACCTAATCTTTCAAGTTTGCTGTAGTAAATATAATTATCATTGGAAAAAATATTTTTCATCCAAAACATAAGTTATGTAAGTATTCAATGTTTAAACACTACAACACATGTTCAGTAGCACATACAGACAGAGCCACAGGCATGCATAGAAACACACACATTCGGAAGCATAGACAGGTGATAGACAGGCACGCGCGCGCGCACACACACACACACACACACACACACACACACACACACACACACACACACACACACACGCACACACACACACACACCATGCAGTTAACAGGTACTACAACTGCTAGCCTTTTTTTCTTAAACTGTCTGCAAGAAGAAAACAATCCTTTTAAGCTTGCTTGAGTAAAGGATGTTTCGTGTCAGTTACAGATGTAAAGCATTTTCTGTGTACTGAAATAAGTACTACTGATGCATTGCTTGTGCCAGAACATCAAAGGCTTTATTATACCATATGCTTTGTTTTCAGGACCTTATTTATAATGGTGCTGTGATTGCCTGGAAGCATTATATGCTCCTTAAGTAAATCTGGTAGCTGAGATATTCAGTTTGACACTGCAAGCATTCATGGGTTAGAGGAATGAAACCTTGTTTTGTGGCCCTCTGGGAGATACAGCTGTTAGGGAATTTCATGACTGGCAGAAAAAAATACAGATTAAAGGGGACCGAGGGCTATGTCAAATGGGGATTAGGTTGCACCTCATGTCTACAGAAGGTGGATATCGTGCACAATTCAAAATATTTGCAGTCAGCACTCTCTCACTCTGTTTCCTTCATGGTCACAAGCACACATTCACACACAGAAAAACACAGACACACACACACACACACACACACACACACACACACACACACATACATTTTTATTTTTTTATTTTATGTACTTTTTTAATTTTATGATCACTAAACAGCAAAGTGCTGTTTAGCAACTGTAAAAAATGGCAGCTGTTTGCGTCTTAACTATCTAATATTGTTGGCAACTTAATATGCTGCCATGAAGTGGTGGACAGTGGGCATTACCTGTATATTAACACCATGCTGGAAAATGCTTGTTCTTCAGTCATAGTGGACATGTACACGTCACCTATTCTGTACACTAGTCGCCAACCACAGATCACATTAGCTTTGAGCAGGTCAGAAAGAATTTTTATGTGCTAATTATGGTTTGTAGGCTTTAGTAATTTAAGTCTGAGCAGAATATGATGATGGACTATGGATAACAGTTACTTTCATTGCATGAAGTGTATCTCAATCTTTCTAGCTGGAGATAGTGGACAGCAGTATTAATGAAAGACAATGGACCAAAGTGTAAGAAGGATGTAGGCTAGCAGTGATATGAAGAAACCTCTAACAATAATAGTATAAGTCTAATTATGTAAGGTGAGAGATAAACTTTCATATAAAATGTTGCTGCTGCTATTCAGTGTGACCTTCAGAAGCATTTGCACTGCTGATTCCTTATAATCTTGCCTGTATGGATTTGATTATTTGATAAATGTATTTAATGACTGCATAATTGCTTAACAGCTAATGCTATAATGGTGTCAAAGTGGTAAGCAGCATATAAAATCGCATCAAAGGAATTCCACTGGAAAAGAAAAAAGCAGCAGAACTGAGCTGCAGCAGTGTCATAAATGCAGTGCAGTATATAACAGCTTACATGCATAAACATATATGGCATGTTTTATATTTCAGCTGTATCAACAACAGGAGATAAATATGCACCTTTATTACTGTCTGAAACTCATTCTGCATATTTTTGAGAATTACCTCGAATGTCATGGGGCAGGTGGCAATTCTTGTGCAACTGAAAGGAAATTTTGTAGTCATTTGACCGAAGGATAAAGTACGAGCAATTCTGTGTCTCTGGAACAACTAGAGAGAATATTTTACTGCCAAGGCAGAAAGGTGATGCTGGGCATATCAATCAGATGGGCATAGGATGAGGTTTTCTGTTTGACCAAGAACATTAATTAGTAGGTGATTGCTAACAGCTGCAAGCAAAGGTAATTTGAGGGCTGAAAATTGAGAATATTGGAACCTATAAACACAGCTTTTGTACTGTTTGCATTTCCTGTCATTCTATCTATTCATCCAGTGCTGCTGTGTTCTGTTGTGTTGCATCTGAATCCTGTGACAACCCCACAAGCACCGAATGCCACCTGCAGAGTTCACTGGTAAAAGGGGAATTGTAGTAGATTGACAAGCCACATGTACATACCATGCGCATCTGCAGTCAGTTTGGAGTCACCAATCCGCATACTGCATGTCACTGGGATGTGGGAGAAAACCGAAAAAAAAAATACTCAAGTGCAAGAAAGAAATGCAAACTTGACACAGGAGGCACTGCAGCTGAGAATCATACTGCAAAACATCTTGTTGTTAGGTTCATAGGTTCATAGGTTCATACTAGGCTATCTGCCCTAGGGCATTTATAAGCCTAGCCAGAGTTGTGTGGCTTTCACCACCCCTTAGGTTGAAGAATACTATACCCATTAGTTTGCCGTGCCTCTGTCCAGCAGTGATACAGAGATGATCCCCGGGGTAAACCTACGATCTCCCATCCACTGGTCAAGATTCCTCTTGAACAGAGCCAGTGAGGTGCTCTGTCTCACATGGACTGGGATTCTGTTCCACAGCATAGGGAGTCTCTGGGTGATGAATCTGTCCCTCCAGCATGTCCTATTTATATCCGTGTTGAGGTTTAAGTCTCTTGCTCTTGTGGCTCTGGTGGATTTGGATTTTTTGAGGTGGAGCATGTCCATTAATTCCGGGTTGGACATGGCCTTGTATGTCAGGCACAGGTCACCTCTGAGCAGACGGTATGCGACTGAATAGAGCTGGAGTTTCTTCAGTCAGGCAGCATATGGCATATTTTGAGCCCCTTTATCCTTTTGGTGAGGAACTTTTGGGGTCTTTCCAATTGCTGCAGGTGTCGGGTAAGATACATTCGAATGGGGCATTGTACTCAATCATTGGTCTGATAAGTGAAGAGTACAGGGGAACAATGACCTCCCTTGATCTGGATGTGAATCCCTTCATAATCAGGTGGGCAATGTAGAAGGTCCTCCTAACCACTTTGGCAATGTGAGTGTCAAAAGAAAGGTTACTGTCAACTTGGGTCCCCAGGTCCCTGATAACCTCTTCTGTACTTAATGGATTGCCACCTATGTGGTAACTTGGGGTTACCTTGTTTTTACCAAAGGGTATGACTATACATTTTTTGGCGTTTAGCTTAAGGCCATGGCTCTGGCACCAGTTATCCGTTTCTATGAGACCTCTCTGAAGGATATCTGTGTCTGATGGATTTTCAACTATGGCGCCCAGTTTGCAGTCATCTGCAAACTTTGTCAGCCACAATCCTCCTATGTTTGCCTGCACTTCTGAAAATTAGATGCCGAACAAGAGAGGGCCCAGGACTGAGCCCTGTGGGACACCGCTTGTGACCGGCTTGGAGTCTGACATGGCACCAGCAACTCTAACCCTGTGGGTTCTGTTCTTGAGCCAGTTTGCAACCCATCTTGTGACATATGGGTTTACATTTAAGCTGGTGAGCTTTTCTATGATACCCGAGTGGGGTATTGTGTCGAAAGCTTTGCAAGGTCAAGGTAGGCTGTGTGAACTGCCTTACCCTCATCAATGGCCTTGGTGACTGTTTCAAAAAGTCGACCAAGTTCAAGAGGCATGATCTGCCCTTGACAAAGCCGAATTGGGTAGGATCCAATGTCTGTAGGTCCCCTATGTCTTTATTTATGAGTTCCATTATGATCCTCTCCATAGCTTTGCAGACCAGGCTTGTTAAGCTTATGGGGCGGCAATTACCAGGGTCCGTAGAAGCACCGCCTTTGTGGAGTGGGACCACAGTTGCCGTACGCCACTCTTTGGGTACGTATCCTGTGGTAAGGCTAAGATTAAACAGCAGCCTTATGTGTGGGTTTAGTTCCTCATTGAGTTCGTGTAGCACACAGCTGGGGACACCATCCGGTCCCATTGATGCTGTGTTTTTAGCTTTAGATAGAGCAGCTCTCACCTGGGCATTTGAGATGATTGGGAGGCTACACTCTGCTGGGATAGATATTTCTCCTTTTGGGGGGGAGGGAGGGGAGAAATTTTCACTGAACCTGTCTGCCAGTATGTTTGCAATGTCTGTGGGTTCAGTGATTTGGTAACAGTACTACTCTTCGTGCCTCTCTGTCCTCTCTGTCAGCTGTTGGTATTTTTACAGTCTCCCCTACCCAATGCCATATAGCACTATAGCTGATACTGAGTGCAATGGCAGTGCTAGCTTTTGTTAATTCACAAGGCACAGTGCAAGGTCATATACATTGAACTATGACATCACATAGGGTGTTGTTAATGGACAGTGACTTCACAGAACTGGAATGAGATGGAAGGTTCAGGGATGAAGCCCTGTTGAGCTCTTCCACTAACGGTCAGCCAGATGGATACAGATTACTGGATGAATAGGTTATATGCCACTCCAATTTAAATTGAGACAAGTACTTTACTTAAGACTTAAGACTCTGTACTGGACCTAAGAAACATAATTGAGACTGACATGGCAGAGTCAGTTACTATGAAGTGCTCTACTTAGAAATATTTTTTGCTTGTGTGCTTTTGTAGATAAAAATGACTATTAGTCATTGCCCATTTTTAGTTACTGTGCACTGACAGATACATACATTGCAGCTCCTCAGCAGCGGAAACTGTGTTTGTCCAGAACAACATAGGTGATATATTAATTCCAAGATGTTGAGGAGAAATAAAGGTTGTTGCAGAAGGCTGAACAAATTTCAGGCAGTTAGACGAAAGGATAGGCCATGGGCAACTGGTTTGTTGGAACTTGATGAAAGTTAGAAACAGACTGTACTAGATAATGAAACATAATGTCTTGGTGGTTACTATGATGGTGAAAATAACCCTTTCATCTGATGTGCATTCGCCTTGGAACTGATTATAGTATTTAAAAAGGGGTAGACAGCGCACACGGTGTAATGGGTGATCTCAACCTCACAGTGCAGGAAATATAAACAAAGCCAAAAACAATGGGAGGACAAAGGCCAAAAATTGGGACAGATTTCAAACATTGACCTTATAAATTTAGAAAGCTGCTAAAATAACAGGATTTGTGTTTGCATGTATTTTCTGAAGGATATGAAGTCTGAATTTCAAATGTATGTCATTCTTTAGTTACTTCAGTCCTCAGTGATTCACCAGAAAACCACAAATTTTATGAAGAGCAGACCAAAAATATAAGGTGAAAATCTGGACAGTTGAGAAACAGGTGTGTGACAGGGGTTCACAATGTAAAAAGTCTGTATATAGATGTTGAATGTTTGTGTGTGTGTGCATTTAACACTGTACTAGTGATTTTGTTGTCTTATATACATTTTCCTTTATTCTTGACTTAGGTTTGGCTGATTTTTTTTTTATCACTTTCATTTTTTTCTTTGATCAGACATCTTGAATCCTCTAAGTAAGTAGATTAAACCTACTGGCCCTTTTTCAGCTATGACCCATTAATTAAAAAAAAGCACACTAAAGCAAATGACACAATAAGTAATAAGGCATATGGATTCTAATAGCAGCCATAACAATAGAAGTTGTTTTGTAACTTTACCATAAATAAGAGTTCGACAGTGGTGCCCCCTCCAAGAACTCCACTCATGGTTATGTAATGGAACATTTACAGAAGAGTGTCATGTGTAATGGTGTAATTGGTTTTATTTGTTACCAGTATCCAATAAACTTTTGAGTGGGACCTGCATCTTCGTTTCCGTGATTTCTGTATTTTTGGTTTATTGGTTTCTTGTGGAATCCACTTATTTTTGGTTATTAAGTTGAAAATGATATTACCATTTTAGTAGATATACTGGAGATGGACTATGAGACTGTAAGTTTTTGCAAGGGGATAAGTGACTGAGGCAACAGACCTTAACTAAACCTTGCCATTAGTGAACACAGGAGATACAAGGAAACAGAGACATTGTACAGATGATATTCAACTTAAGGATTACCCCCCTTTGCTAAAGTAGTTATTATGGACTGTTTAGTAAAGATTTTGGGTATATAGGACAACAGAATTCCCTTTTAGAGGTGACCTGGGAGCAATATCTGGTTAAGTGATTTGCTCATGGTCATGCAGTTTGCAAATGGGGGCTAAAAGAGTCAAACTCTTTTCCATAGGAACTACATGTCATAACCTCAACCTTCAGCACCAACTGCCAGAACAGGATTTGGTTGAAACACAGTCCAGATCATTTGAACACCTTCAGCACCTCTCTGTCTCTGATCATTGGCAGTGCTGCACTAAAGAGCTGAGTTTGAGGATGCCTGTTTTAGTTCTGCAATAATACTTAGCAACAGCTGACAGAGTAAGTTCATGTTGTCCTGTACTGAAGCAGTCCATGACCATTATTACATCACTGCTGAACTGAGATGTACTTTTGGAAGTGACTGTGGTTGATCTGTGTAGTAAGAGGTTTAAATAAGGGAGATTATGGACGAAAGATTAAATTGAAAGAAAATAAAAATAGAGGTGGTTCCGGTAGGAGACTCTTGTGTATTACCCCAGTCAGAAGGGAAGATGATGAAAGGGGTTTAAGTACATGTACTCTGAAAAATATGTTGGAAAGATAATCTGACAACAAAAGATGCATGTTGTGGTTTAGAGTACATTCGTTCCATTCTTTAGAGAGTAAAGGACAGAAGAAAAGTTCCAAGATCTTATTATGATCAACAAGAACAACTTCAGTGAAAGATCCAACATTTGCTTACTATTTATTGTTTTAGTAACTAAGAACAGTACTGTGGAGCTATTGTAATGAAACTTAAAGCCACATCACTGTCTGCACATGTACGTAAATTCAACACATATACCGTAATCTAACTGGCAGAAAGAATGATTTTAGTCCATGTTGTATACCCAATTGATACTTCTTCTGCATTGCATTGTCTCTTTGGTCCATTTATCTTGTACGTACCTGGAGGCCTCTTTTGCTTTGGCCAGTAACAATTACTCTAGGTGCTTACGTCACAAATTCACTATCCTTTCTATGAAAAATTACTTCCTCATGTCCACATTTAACTGGACCCCTTCAGCTGTTATCCATTTTCGCTTCTATTGTCTTCTTCTTTTCCCAGCTCTGTCACTTCATATTTCCCCGTAACTACCTTATGCACTCCATTCCTTAGCTTACCTTTCCCTCTATAGAAAAGATTATAATTTATTCAAGTGTTTAATGAGTTCTTTGAGTATTACAGACTAAAGAATGCTGAAGAAAAGGAGGAACAGAAACATAGCCATACCTCCAGATGACTATCCAGTAGTTTTTATCACTGTGTGTTTATAGCAATATTCAAAACATTGCTTGTATACTCATAAAAGAAAACATTTTACTTCCACCTGAAATACACATGGGATATACGTAATGAAGAACAACTTCAGTTGATGAGTCAAATACTAGAAAAGCAAACCCCTAGCACCATCTAACCCACTGATCAGAAATACTTAAACTTTCCTTTTCAATTTAAAAATTTAAAGGACAACTACAGAAATGTCATAGATTGAAAGAAAGTAGTATGTTGTGCTTATTTGATATGTAAAAGCATTGGGATCAGGCTCTAGGAAGGAAATATACTTTTGGGAAAAGAAATGTTGTTCCTAGAGCCTGATCTCAAAGCTTTCACATATCAAATAAGCACAACTTACTACTTTCTGTCCATCTATGGCACTTCTGTCAAGTTGTACTCCTCAATGCATATCATGATGGGGCTAAATGAAATCCCACAACAGTTTACTTAAGAATTTTCTCCCTTGCTTTTGCATCATTGAGTCTGTAACATCTGCATTATTTTTTTTTGCCAGTGAAAACATACACAACAAGGTATCTGTAGCTTTATTTTGCATCCATAAAGGCCATAAAGATATTCAGGCTCAAAATTTGCAGCATTTTAACTATGTACTGTTATATGATGATGTATTACTTCCCTTCCACTGGGTTATAAAACTCCTGAGCCTTTTGTAATTTGAGGGTGAATAAATCTGATAACCACTTAGGGTAGTTTCACTAATTTGCTGAATATTGTACTCCATGAAATATATATATATATATATATATATATATATATATATATATATATATATTTATTTTTTGTTGACTGGGAAATTTCTACTAGACAGTAAAGATCTTTTTTAGTGGAGGCCCTTGGATAAAAACTACATGGAATTAATATATTTGCATAACTTTATGGCTTAAATACAGAAATGATTCACATAAATTTAATATTTACAAAAATTGTAATATTGTTAAAACAGATTATGCAGTTATGGATAATAGTACAGTTAACATCAAATATCCTTACATGAAACTGTAGCATAGATTTTTGAACTGTTTCACACAGTATCAGTTCAGTTTATGCAGTTGAATTAGAGTAACACATATAGATATATTAATTAATAGGTATGAATATCATTTATACACACGTGGTGAGAGCTGGAAAGCAGTCTGTTTTTAGGAATTAAAAGTATTTATCAAAAGATAAATAGTTAAAACATATATGAAGGAGTAAATTGTAGTACACTGGAAGTAGTCTCCATGGAGGTTAGTTAGACAGACTGACCCCCACATTGCTACTGTGGTCAGAAAGTCCTTCTATGTGGCATGTCTCATTACCAAGGGTTTTGCATCCAGGAAGAAAGAGGTCATCATCTCTCTCTACTCTTCCCTCATTATACCAATCATCGAGTATAATGCCCCATTTGACATGTACCTCACTAGACACCTGCAACAGCTGGAGAGGCCACAGAAGTACCTCATGAAAAGGATCATAGGCATTAAACACATGTCCTACATGGACAGACTCAAAAGACTCCAGCTATTCTCTATCTCATATCGCCTACTTAGAGGTGATCTCTGCTTGGCTTACAAAGCCATGTCTGACCCAGCTCTGTTAGAAATGCTTCGTCTAAAGAAATCCCAATCCCTCCGCACCACACGGTCCAGAGACCTCAACCTCATTACCCCAATCAACAGAACATGCTGGAGGGACAGGTTCCTCAGCCAGAGACTGCCCATGCTCTGGAATAGACTTCCCATACATGTCAAGCAGAGCACCTCGCTGACACTCAAGAGAAATCTTAATGAGTGGATGGGTAATAGAAAGTTCACCCCAGGGATCACTCCAGTGGCTAGAGGCACTGGTAACTAACCTCGGGTGGCATGATGCCAGGGCACTTCTATGAGCTAGGATTTTAAAGGCTCCAGGGCCATTAGCCTAGTACGCACCTATGAACCTATGAAAAAATGGATGGGGAGTGCGAATGAAGGAGAAAGAAAGAGTTGGACGGTGAAGGATGGGCTTAAAAAGTAGATGGTAAGAAGGGAGGTGAAAGAGTGATTGAAATATTTTCTGCATAAAGGATGCTCTAAGAGAAGTAAGCATGCAGCTGTGATAATTATCTAGATTAGGTTATCCAGCTGGGTGTTGTTTAGGTACTGTTTAAGCTGGGTTTTAAAATTTATTAACATGTCTGTCATTTTGTGTGTGATAGCATTTGAACTCCTTAATTTCAAGATGTAACTGAAGTATAAGGATTCCACTGCCTTACTAATTGAATTAGTGGTAAGCAAAAAGGATTTTTTGCTAGATGGTAGGTCTCTGGTACAGGAGTAGTACTGGAGTATGTTTTGGAGTGCAGAGCATTTTTATGGCACATAGATAAGTTTGTATGCCATGACTGATTAGGAATAGATTAAGTATTTGGGTAATACTAGCCAGTTTAGTTCTCTTCAAATGGTGCAAAGATAGACTTTGTATGCAGAGTTTGCAGCAAATTAACTATGTTGCTATAGTATATTTCTAATTTAACTTTTTCAGTTTTGTTAAGATTAGTAAGCATAGGAGATGCATACAGAAGAGATGGGAGTAGTATGATATGGCAACAGATTTTTTGGCATTATCTGGGATATAAAAAGGCCAATTTGTTTGAGCTGCCTGCCCTGCATGACCACTGATGATGACTGCTTTTACGATGAATGTTGCCTCCTCAAAGACATATTTCTTAAACAGGGCTATCCTTTTAACTTTGTCAATGATCTGATGCTCGAAGTTATAAATAAACAAAAATATTTTCACCCAATTTTGGGCTCAACATTCACTAACTTAAGTGGTACTGTTACTATTACTAATAACACCAACAGTACAGGAAGATTCAAGAATTCCTTCATTACAGTATTTAGTTTGGATGCATTTTTCATAAAAGACATTGTGAGAAAAAACTGGTGCATTCTCAGGAACTAAAGAAATATATGAGACCAAGTGGGTCTTACTCTCAGTTTTGTTTTAAAAAAAGGCAAGAACCTGAATAACATTTTTGAAAGTTTTTATTCCCATGAAATACAAATGCAGGCATGAAGAAATGTGGGTGTTGCCCTTATTGCAGACTTAGACTTGCAGGTTGTCCTCTACTGTCAACAAAGTACCTCTACTGTCAACAATACATTGCTTAAACCTAGAAACAAATTTAGCTGCAACTCTACCAGGGTTGTCTGTTGTGCCCACTGTACCATTTGTTCTATATTGGAAAGACTGAGAAAAGATTACAGGACAGGATATACGAGCACACATATGATTTCAAGTCCAAAAAAGACACAAATGACCTGGTCAGGCATGTTGCAGAATACCCAGATCACACCTTCAAGTTTTCTGTTATTGAACAGCTTCATATAATTGGCAGAGAGGGACAGCTTAACCTCAGTGCCCTAAATTGGCCTAGTCTCAATGACTAGGTCTCAGTCTCTTGCCTACTAAAATTAAATGCAATTGACAGATAGTATATTGGCACTTTGTATTTTCATATTTAAAATAAGAATTTTGTTTTACATAAAATATATTTATTCAGTTTTATATAAAGTTTATACGGAATTTTGAAAAATAAGCAGTTCATGAACAAGCACTTTAGACTTATATGTAACATATATATTTTTCTACAAACGTTTTCTATGTGATTCTAGTATAACACAATAGTTGTCACAGTGCCCTCTAGTTTTTTAGTTACAGCATGGTCTCTCTAAATATTTTTGTTCTGAACAGAGGCTAGGCAATCATGTGACTATTTTAGTAACTTTGAAACTAGACTATAACAAGGCTCGTTTTTTTAAATGCTTTATCTGATGAAGTTTTCTAGTATTAGAACATGAAAGCTCTTATCTTACAAATTTTATTTCAGCTTGTATCAATAAAAGCATCTTTTGGTTGCACCTGTTTGCTGTGCCACACACACCTGGTTTTAAGATATTGATTAGTGCTATTGAGGAAGTTTCATTTGTGTTTTTTTTTTTTTTTTGATGGCTTAATGGAGGTACTAGTAGAATTTTAGTTGGCCATCGATTAGGATTTGTTGGATAACACAGGGCAAGAAGATAGGACCCAAAACTCCTAAAACACCACTTTGAGAAAAAGAACTTTTAACAGATGGTATAACATATGAGTAGGAAACAAGCATGTAAAAGTTACTGATGTTTTTTACCAATGATTCTCAGACTTGCCATTACCTGTCACTTGTCATTACCTATCACTTGTCATTATCTATCACTTCTCATTATCTATCACTTCTTCCTTTCTGTATGAATGGGACTGTGATCCATTTCTTGGTCATATAATTTCATCAGCTGTGTCCTCAATGTGCACTATGGGCAAGAAGTAGCTTTCCAAGAAAACAAACTCAAGGCAGAATGTCTGCCCCCTTGAGAGGATTCATTGTTAGACTAAAATGTAAAATCAATAGTTAGTTAATGTGTTGCTGGAAGGTTTGATTGTGTAGGACTTTGTGGCAAGACAAATACATATGAAAATAAAATAATTCAGTCCCTCAGGGTCATGGACACTATAAGCTCCACACCAGAACACAGATGAATTAATATAAAATGTATTTATACAGGTTAAGGTTTTGTACCTCAAAATACAAGCTGCGGACTTCTTCAGAACAAAATAAATAATACCATCAAGTCTTTCATAGACCAATCAAACAATTACCCACATCAATTAAATAATTAAAACCGTCAACCTGTAAAAAGAAATTAAACCATAACAAACAATTAAATCCATATGAAGTAGGCCTTAAACTTAATAAAAAAACACAAAAAAATCTATTATTTTGCATTGTGATGAATATCCTACATCAAATAAAAAAACTATGAAACTAACAAACTATAATGAAAACTTCAAAGGTCCAAAGCTCGTTTTTTCAGTAGATGTAAAAAAAAAAACACTTATTAAGACCTGGTATGACAGTTACGTTCAATCTCTGTAACAAACTTCTACTACATGTCGAGCAGAAAAGTGCACTTTCCACCTTTAAGATAAACCTAGACAACTGGATGGGAAGCCTTAAATTGTCACCCAGTCTGTCTTGTCTTGCCCTTCTCGAGGTTAGAGGGAAATTTTAAATAGGGTTTTTTTCGATATGCTTGAAATGGTCTGCAGAGTGATTGCCTAGTACTTCCCTTTGAACCTATAAATGTATGTTTTTGTATATGGAGCATATGTGTGTGTGTGTGTGTGTGTGTGTGTGTGTGTGTGTGTGTGTGTGTGTGTGTGTGTGTGTGTGTGTGTGTGTGTGTGTGTGTGTGTGTGTGTGTGTGTGTGTCTGAAAGTAAATGTGAGCTGCAGACATAAGCCAATCCATGAAACACACGAACTGCAAACTTTGCACTAAGCATTGTGCTTCTTTCTTCTTGGTGCAGCAATTTAAGACAAGGATACAATGACCTCTACTTCTGGTCATATTTTGAGCAGAGAAGTCAAGCTACAAAAGAAAATTTAACTGAAAATGAACTCCAAGTCTCCTTTCCCCTTAGAATAGAGTCTACTTAGATTTCCTAAAGCCATCTGTAACAAATGCCACAAGCCCGGATGCTTGGTAAATATTTGCCTATTTTTATTTCCTTGTCATTCATACTATGTGACCTTTCATTGTTTGAAAAACTCAAAAGGAACCTAAAATCTGATGAACATGGCAACAGCTCCAGTGCTAATGTTAAAAATAAGAACACAGGCTATTATTTAAATATGGATTGACAAGTCACTACAGAAGGTGTATTATTTTAGTGTTTTTTTTTTTTTTTTTTTTTTTTACAAAGGAAGGCATGACAGTACTTCCTAGTTACTGGACAGCAAATCTTCATGATAATTTTGTTCTTTGACTTGCAGAGCTAAATCTTAGCTGTTTTAATAGGTCAAGGTAAGCTCAAACTATGCAAACTATATTTAATTGTAATTTTCTGTTAAGCTGGTCTTGTTTGTGAAGCTTCCGATGCCTCTGATTCATTGCTTTGTTCTCAGTACTGGTAATCATGTGACCAAGGTTAAACCTTCACAGGTTGCAAATTATTTTCAAGATCCGTAAACACTGTTCTTTGCATTTCACTGTATCTGATGAAATGCAGATTGTTAATACTTGATAACAGATTATAGTGATCCTGTTTAGTCAGCCCTTTAATTGCGTTCAACGTTCTACCTCAATGTCACCTTGAATGCTGACAGTCATCTCCATGAGTTCACAGCCCCCTCTGAAGTGAAGTACTTTGTCAGGGAGTCCTTGTTCCTTACATTCTGAGGCTCATATCTCCATGAGTTCAAAGCCCCCTCTGAAGCGAAGTACTTTGTCAGGCGTTACTTGTTCCTTACATTCTGAGGCTCATATCTCCATGAGTTCACAGCCCCCTCTGAAGCAAAGTACTTTGACAGGTGGTACTTGTTCCTCACATTCTGAGGCTCATATCTCCATGAGTTCAAAGCCCCCTCTGAAGCGAAGTACTTTGTCAGGTGGTACTTGTTCCTTACGTTCTGAGGCTCATATCTCCATGAGTTCACAGCCCCCTTGAAGCGAAGTACTTTGTCAGGTGGTACTTGTTCCTTACATTCTGAGGCTCATATCTCCATGAGTTCACAGCCCCCTCTGAAGCGAAGTACTTTGTCAGGTGGTACTTGTTCCTTACATTCTGAGGCTCATATCTCCATGAGTTCACAGCCCCCTCTGAAGCAAAGTACTTTGTCAGACGGTACTTGTTCCTTACATTCTGAGGCTCATATCTCCATGAGTTCACAGCCCCCTCTGAAGCGAAGTACTTTGTCAGGCAGTACTTGTTTTTTACATTCTGAGGCTCACATCTCCATGAGTTCACAACCCCCTTGAAGTGAAGTACTTTGTCAGAGAGTCCTTGTTCCTTACATTCTGAGGCTCACATCTCCATGAGTTCACAGCTCCCTGTGAAGCGAAGTACTTTGTCAGGTGGTACTTGTTCCTTACATTCTGAGGCTCATATCTCCATGAGTTCACAGCTCCCTGTGAAGTGAAGTACTTTGTCAGGTAGTACTTGTTACTTACATTCTGAGGCTCATATCTCCATGAGTTCACAGCTCCCTGTGAAGTGAAGTACTTTGTCAGGCGGTACTTGTTCCTTACATTCTGAGGCTCATATCTCCATGAGTTCACAGCCCACTCTGAAGCGAAGTACCTTGTCAGGTGGTACTTGTTCCTTACATTCTGAGGCTCATATCTCCATGAGTTCACAGCCCCCTCTGAAGCAAAGTACTTTGTCAGGTGGTACTTGTTCCTTACATTCTGAGGCTCATATCTCCATGAGTTCACAGCTCCCTGTGAAGCGAAGTACTTTGTCAGGTGGTACTTGTTTCTTACATTCTGAGGCTCATATCTCCATGAGTTCACAGCCCCCTCTGAAGCAAAGTACTTTGTCAGGTGGTACTTGTTCTTTACATTCTGAGGCTCATATATCCATGAGTTCACAACCCCCTCTGAAGCAAAGTACTTTGTCAGGCGGTACTTGTTCCTTACATTCTGAGGCTCATATCTCCATGAGTTCACAGCCCCCTTGAAGCGGAGTACTTTGTCAGGCGGTACTTGTTCCTTACATTCTGAGGCTCATATCTCCATGAGTTCACAGCCCCCTTGAAGCGAAGCACTTTGTCAGGCGGTACTTGTTCCTTACATTCTGAGGCTCATATCTCCATGAGTTCACAGCTCCCTGTGAAGCAAAGTACTTTGTCGGGCGGTACTTGTTCCTTACATTCTGAGCCTCATATCTCCATGAGTTCACAGCTCTCTGTGAAGTGAAGTACTTTGTCAGGCGGTACTTGTCCCTTACATTCTGAGGCTCATATCTCCATGAGTTCACAGCCCCCTCTGAAGCAAAGTACTTTGTCAGGTGGTACTTGTCCCTTACATTCTGAGGCTCATATCTCCATGAGTTCACAGCCCCCTCTGAAGCGAAGTACTTCGTCAGGTGGTATTTGTTCCTTACATTCTTACTCTCATGTCCATTGCTCATTCTGTTCTTCCTGCTCAGAGCAGCCTCCTCTTACTTCCTTGATATGATCCTTTGCATATCATGTAATTTATGTTTTTTCTTCTCTCTAATGAGAAACACTTTAGCTCCCTTAGTCTCTCCAGTTATATATGTTGCCCTCAATCCCTTGCTGTCATCTAGTTACGTTCCTCAGGACACTAACAGTCTGATGTTTAACTGTGTACGTTATATCACTCTATCTCATCAGTGGTTTACATTATCAATAACAGAAATGTGTAATAATGTACAGCACCACAACTATGCTGATACCAGGTGGGAGTATCAACATCTATTTATACATGAATCAGACAGTAAAGGAAACCACGAGATGCCTAGAAAACACTCTACTATATTCAAGAACAACTAATGCAGATGGAAACTGCTCAGGCAAAGTTCACCCTTTCAATATGTTAGGTAGAACAGCAGGCAACATAACCCAAGAGTGAAGAAAGGCAACATGTCAAACAACAAGCTGAGTACAAGACACTAGTCAATCTTTCAGGAAAGTATTTATAAATGAGCATATCAGGCCAGGGTTCAAAACATTATAAGACCCTAACAAGGCCTGTTTTGTTTGCAAAATGCACTTCTCAGCTATGGTCAGATTAATTAATGTGATTTTTTTTTTCTGTCTTCTGCTGGCTTCTTTACTATGAAGTAAATCTTGCTGTCTTCATACGTTTAGACTGCATATACTTAAAACAGTTTTTTATAAAACCCCACTGTTAACCAGTGTAGTGGAGTTGGAATACGGTAGAACTACTTAGGCTCCTTTAAAATGTTTGCATTTTCATTGACTTTTGTGGAAATGTGCAGGTTACTGAAATAGCTAAGGATCAAAAAGTACATTAGGTTCCAAAGGAGCTTATAGCACTGTATTATTATTGTGTTCTTTCCTTTCAAAATGAAAGTTCTCTTATCAAAATAGTAAAAAACAAATATCAGGTTGTCAAACAGTTGTTCAGAAACAATGCATTCTATTACTTTTGCTTGTAAAGAAAATGTAACATGGATAACAATTCATCTGTTTTTTTCCATTTCTTTCCTTATGGAAAACCTAGTGTAGTTCTTACCCTCGAAAGTTTACAGCAAATGTAACCAACACGTGCTTTCTTCTATTGGTAACTTAGTATCTTAGTATCTGAACATTTAAAGTTTAAGCTATTAGACTTATGAAATAGCTCAAATTTTGTTGCTGTACCTAGCTATTTACAAAGACAGCAAAGAGTAGTCAAGTGTGTTTCCTGACTGTTAATTCACAGCATGGATGAAATATCAAGACATTGCTCAAAAGTAAGGCTTTCTTTTAAATATTTTCTGCTTCTAATATAGACAAAAAATGTACTTACTAAGCAGTGCGTATTTGCCATATCTGAACATTTTTAGCAGTCATAATGTATGGTGTAATTTGGCCCATTGTAATCTGCATGAAATTAAAGCTATCACACGCAACTCTTGACTATCTGCGTAACAGCAATGGTGAAAAGTCTTTTACAGTAATATAGTTTTGTTTAGGTTTTTCAAGAACAGTTTCATTATAAGAAAATAAATAAAATATTTCTACTCCACATTTAAACAGACCTAATTCTGTAGCAATCAACAGTTTTGACTAAAATACCATAATATAATCAACTCTTCAGGAGATTGCTAGATAGTTTTAACTGTTACTGAATCCAAAGGCTAGTATTTAGGAAGGTATACTATTGCTGATACACAAAAGCATTCCCTCCAATCACTAATCTTAACATTCACCAGTAAAAGTGAATTTGATCCAAATTAACTTGAAAGGGAGTAGCTTCTCAAAGGAAAACATAAATTCTTCATAACCTTGACATATAACTCTCCTCACACTTCCACTGTGGAAATACAAAACAGCCTATTGCATGTCATCTCAACGATCATAACACTGCTGTTACTGGAAACGGTAAATACTTTTTGGTGCATATGACAAATTACAAGTCACCACTGATTAGGCTGGGGGTTTCATAATTTAGAGGGTGTGCTGTTCGAGACATTTTTTGTAGCTCACTGCATAGTTTCATTAAAGTTGGTTACAATAGCTGGGGGTCTGATTATCACAAGGGGGATTTTGAATTAAAAAAATATCTGGTGGTTAGCACAGGGGCATTAAGGTTATGAGCTGTGAACAAGCTACTTCCTATTGTACATGTCTTGTGTCCTTCAGCCTTCATTTGCCTAGCCATGTAACCTTAAACAAGTTACTTTCCCACACAGTGCTCCTAGGCTTAGCCTGGAAAAAAAAAGTCACTATGGATCAGTGCTCTACCCTGCTAAACAATATAAATAAATAAAATACTTACTGGGGCTTGTACATAAAACTACTACATAGCAGGAGATGATTCAGAAAATAAGATTTCAGTCTGTAATTGCCATCTGTTAAAATTCACTACAGGGGCTTTTCTTCCACAAAAAACAAAGTCGGGCAATTTAGTGTTGATGACTAAGGCTATGATTTGCTAATGAGCTTCAAGAGCTTCATCCTGCAGTTCTAGGTTTGATACCCTCAGTCTCCAAGAATTTGAAGAAGTCATTTAAGCAGACAATGCTCTTGGGTCACTCCTGAAAAGAGGCAATTGTACTCAGTGAATTTACCTAGTTAGCAGATAAGTAAAATAAATAAAACTCTTACAACTTGAAGACTGTTAGAAGTAAAGTTTACTTTATGCCCTTGAGGTGCTGCATCTTTGGAATTCATTATTGAAGCTGAAAGAGTACTGTTGTCATGACCTGCTCTTCTCCCATAGGAAGTAGAGCATTACACCGCCTGTGTATCTTTTAAAGACCATGAGCTTTTTAAGGTGGACTTTAATACTAGTTCTAAGTCAGAATTATCATGATATGAATGGACCTTTCCAGATCTGACTACCTTGGTGTGGTACAAAAGTATCTATTAGTAATAATGTAACTAATCATCAGTGTCTTTGAGTGTTTTGTGAAGGACAAGTTTGCATGTGTGATACCCGCCTAATGGAAGGAGATGCACTTGCCACAGAAGGGGAAGAAGATGGTCACTGAGTGGTATGAGAGAGCTGGGACATGCTGAAGGAGCAGAGGGGAGGATGGTTGTGGTTTTGGAATATGAGATGAATGCGGGACAGTTAATGTAGGTTGGGTAGTGGGGTAGGGTCATCTGTGTATTGCAGCAGAAGTTGAATATTATGAGTCCCATGCTAACACTTACTGGGGACTCTCAATCGAAAATGTTAAAAATTGTCCTGTGTGGGAATAGTAATTTATACCACATCCAAGTTTCAGCTCCCATAGAAATGGGACTAAAATGCTACTAAAATGCCTTTTGCTTTAGCTGGGACATATTTACTTTTATGAATATAGAAGTGTAAAGGATAGACTGTTATCAGCTTTGGTTAGGATGAAAGGAATTTTGGGGAAAGGGGCAATTACAGCTTTGCAAGTGAAAACACACTATTACTTGTAGTTAAATTGTAACTTCCACTGTGGTGCAGTGGCAGCATTGTTGCCTCACAGCAAGAGGTTCTCCCGTTCGATTCACGGCTTGGGTTGGGAGTGCCTTCTGTGTGGAGTCTGCATGTCCTCCCCACAGTCGAGTGGGCTTTCGAAAGACATGCGTTGAATGGGCATGCCTTCGTTGAAGGTTGGGCATCGGGCTGGCAACTTGACACCATAAAAACCAACTGCCAATCATTAGCAGACCGGATTTCCGCTGTGGCGACCCCTAACTGGGAAAAGCTGAAAGACAAACAACAACAACTTGTAGTTAAATTGCAAACATTTGAACAAAAAGAGTGGACAAAATTTTGCTGCTCATTTGAAAATGTTCTTGGGTACTACTTATAAACAGTGTTGTATTGTCAAGTACAACTGTACACAGTATATCTTCCTGCCACGGTGCCTTGCAGTTCATAACAGACTATGTGCTATTGTGGAAGATGACATATGTGGTCTATTTTACACACAGTCTGCCAATCCACACATCACACATGCTTATCACCCTTTCCCTGGATGTATGGAATTTTCGAAGAGCAGACCAACTGCATACGGCTAGTTCAAATGGATAACTTACAGGACTTCAGCAGTATACAAACCCATGGTATAGTGTTTGTGAGAGGAGAAATCTCACTTCCCTGCAGAGAAGCATATCAGCAAGAAAGCAAAACAAATTAAAATACAACTCCATTGTGGCATAGGAAATACCCTACCTTTCTGGAGGGGTTCTCAGTTAGCAGGCAGGCCTGTTACCATACTTAACTGTCTAATATAAATTCTTGCTTTGTAATAAGTTTTGGTGCTGTCATAAAACAGATGCAGATATTTAGCAAAAGGGCTGTAGCCAAATTAGTATGGTGACACAAAATGCACTACTTACTGTGTTCTGTATTAAATAAAATAGTGAGAAGCAGTATGATCTAAGAACTATAATCACACAATTTTGAATTAAATAAGGGTGAAAATGGTTTTGCTTTAGATAACGTGGTTAATTAAAGCATTAACTTTATGTTTGCAAAGAGAACCAAATGAAGGTGGTGAATAATAATACTCAAATTTCTCATCCAAACGTTTTCCGCATAAGTCAAGGTACATCTATTTGTCTCCCATAAAAGGGGCACACAATTTAAGGGAATTCTTTACCACTGCATTTTGTTCTTACAGTCGTAATGCACATCTTTTTTCTTGGACATCTGTGTACAGTGTGTGTCTCCTCCATGTGATTGCATAGGTTTACCCGGGGACTTCATTTTTTTTCCCGCAAAACTAAGACAATGGTACAAGTGAAATGCTAATCCTTTCACGTCTCTGCAGCTGTACATGCTGTGTGTGACTATGTATATGCTCCTGCTATAGACCAAACAACTATCTGGAATTATTTTTTTTTTCTCTCTCTCTCTCTTGCAACCATTGAGTACCATGACAGATTCTAACTCTCCTGTGCCCTTCAAGTGGTTAGAGCAGGTAACTGGAGAATAAATGTGTAACGCACCACTAAGAAAAACAGACGGGAATGAGTACTGTAATATGTTACTCAATGAGCGCTAATAATTACTTGCATGAAAATCTTATCCCTTCCAGCATCTGGCTGTACAGTTGTCAATTCTTAAAAGACAAGTATATCATTATTTACAACTAATTTATAATTTATGTCATTTTTTAACATTAGAGAATGCTCTTAGATAGGTTCACTTCATTTTAACAATAGTGAGAATAAATAATGGAAGCCCAGAAGCAGCAGTCTTCACTAATGAATCATTTCACCAAGCTATCCTGAAAGCAGTGCTCATGTTAATGTTTCCAGTGTTAAATAGAATTAAAACATTAATACACAAGAAGAGAGGTAAGAGATACAGTCCTAAAGTGCAGGGTAAGGTATCTAATCAACTGTCATACTTTTTGGTTCCTAATCTGCACAGCTGCTTTTACTGTGCAGCATGTAGTTACTCCTCTTTTCTGCACCCTGCTGTATTAATTTTCATCTTGAACTTCCATGTAGAACTGAAATGGAATGACTTCTCACTCATTTCCCTTTGCTTGGCTGTAAAAGCAGTCCTGAGTGCATTGGTTACTACAAACGGAAGTCTAGAGATACAGCGACACGTTCCTTTCTTCCGGAACATATCTTGTTCTTTATGCTACATTGATCTTATTTGTTAAAATGTACCTGCAGTTTCTTTCTACCTGACTGTAAGACAAGCATTTCTACAGTATTGTATTACAAATCCTATCAAGGTACAAGGTTGAAGCCTGTGTGTTTACTGCTATCTTACATAAATCAAAGGGTATTAGAAGAATGGGAAAAATTTTAACAACCTTGGCAACTGAATGGATGGCCAACAGGTGCCTCTGGTTCGACAGTCGGTATCTGCCCCAGTTTAGGATCAGAGAGCCGCCTAGAAATAGTGCTTCTGCTCAGAGAGGAAGCCACAGGATAGACAGATAACTGCTAACAGGTGGCCAGGCCTTTTTAAAGGCTCTGCCTGAACAGCCTTCATATCTATTCACAAGCATACTGATTAACCCTGTCCTTCTTAGACTAGCTTTTTTACTTGAGCAGACAGCAATGTATCCTCAGCTGCCTCTGAGTTCTTTACATGGAACATATGACACATTGCGTCTTGTATAATTTTGTGTTGTGCAGTTTTCAGCCATGATTGATGTAAGGTATTAAGATGAGTGGCACAGCCATGAATGGGAAGAACCAAGCACAAATGTAAAACATAATAAATGAACAGAATGTAGTTAAAACATGTTTCCATTTAAATTAAATCTCATCTCACTTTAAACACAGGTATAATCATTAGACTTGCATTTTTCTTCTCTAAATACAAATTTCAGAAATCGCTAAAGCTGAGAGAAGAAAACCTCTGCAGAACTGAAGGATTCAGTAGCATGATACTTATTACAGAATTCATAAAACCTTCATCTTTACTGTTTGCTGCTTCAGCATATAAACTACAGTGTTCCGTACCGCAGCAAAAGTTGTCAGAGTGAAAGATGAGTTTTGATTCTTACAGAGAGTAAAGTGGTTCCAGATCTCACTATCCAAACATGGTCAGCACTGCTGTAACACTCATCGTGGTACTGTTATCAAGCAAAGCAACGTTTTGACTCACTTTTCGGACAGCAGCATTATTCTTACTCACACACTTCAGCTAAAGTCAAGAGCTTTCTTTTTCTACACCCACCACATAAAAATACACTAAATTCATCAATTTCACAACTGTTGCTTATGATTATATTTGATCTGTGTGCCTTGTCTGCTATCTGTAAAGCATCCTTGCGTAGGTCTAGCTAACTCTAATGACGCTCAAGGCCATTCCTCACTCTGGAACACCTCCCTACTTTTAAGCTGAGGTAAAAAAAAAAGAAAATCTATTTTAAACAGTAACAAACCATTTACTAACAAGGAATGCTTCAGCATGACTGAAAATGCATTAGTGATGGCATTCAGTTCTGAATGCAGATAATGAACTAAACTACACACAGAGAGTTAATGCATTTCTGAAAATGTGTTATCGACATTCAGAAACTGAATGCCACTAATGAACATGGCATCCCTGACATCTTGTTCCCAGGGTGTCTACCCCCTTCACACAACCCTAGCTACACTGCTGGGCTTCCGGAGTAAAATCAGACAACAACTCCCAGACAATAAAAGGTGCAAGCAAACCTTAATTACCCTTTGGTTGAATGCACCATTTAAACTATTATAAATCATTTAGCTTATTTTATTACATTTTATTAAATTAAGCAGTCTAGAAAAAAACATTGTAATTGTGTACAGAAATCTGGTAATCTTTTGCTTTGGTTTGCGTGCATAGCTTATCAACACAAACATTTTTCAGCAACAAAAAGAAAAATCAATGACATAGATGTGATCTAACCACCTTTTTATGCACAAAGTAAGGAATCAGTTATACTTTCATGAAAAGGCACATACAAATATGGACAACACAAAATATATGCACTATGCAGAATACAGGTTCAATTCTGTTTTAAACATTTACATGCTGCCTAAACTACATCTCATGAGTAGTTATTTGTCTTAACTGTTTTTTTAACCAGGGGCAAAACCATACAAGCCTGTATACTGTTATGAGATGGTACATAAACAACATAAACAACTACAAACACCTGAGACCTATTACTGCAACCACATACGTGTCTCAAAATGTTCCATTATACCATGCAGTAAATTTGAAGTCATGTCTTACTGTAGTCAAAAGCATACAAATTAGGAAGGTGTTCATATTTAAATAACATTGAAAACAATCTCAAGAACCTGACCAATTGCAAGTGGCAGTCCCTTTAGTATGAGCAAACATTTCACATGATACAATGCAGTTAATTTCAGTTTTGAAAGGATTGGTGACAATCTTATGTACTTATGTACATACTCCTGCACTGATGCTTATTATACATATTTATCTCAAATGTATTATATTTATCATTCTGTAACTATTATGTTGATACTTTTGAGCTTGCTTGCAGGCAAGTCAATTAATTTCCTTTTAGTAGGGTGTGTAAACTTTATGACATTTGTAACTGTTAGTCTTATATTACTTGTAACTCAAAGTTGAAATTGTTTTTTTCTTTTTTGCATAACTGCAGCTTTTCTCCCTAGGCCTCTGCTGAAAAAGGAACTGTCTCCAGACAGACTTTCCCAGTTAACAAATGTAAAATAAATAAAATTAAAAAGCGGTTTAAAGTAAAGGAAAAGGAAGGAAGGGGAGATTAAGGTAGTACTGTGGAAAACATCAGGCAGAAGATAAAACTAGAAGGGTTCCAGACTTATGGAAGACATAAGCTATGTTTCAGAAGTATGAAATATTCTATACCACTGCTGTGGCAAAAGAAAAAAGAAGGAAGGAAAAACGTCTTCTGAAATGAACAATATACCTGGAGCTGTATGTGAGCTGTTTTATGGATGCTCCTGCGTTAAAAAGAAGTTATAAAAGAAAACTGAATTACAACCACGTTTCAGAAACAATGTAAAAAATAGGGGGTGGAGGTGAAACAAGAAAAAAGATATAAATCTAATATTTGAGTGTAATCACATTTAAGGTTTTTGGGGGAAAAGTGGGGGAACACTGAGATGAGATGATGAAATGTTGTTAAGTATTGAGAGCAGATAAGATATTAAAGGGCAGACTTTGTAGGCTAACTTTCACCTGCTGTTGAGCAAAAATAATCAAATTTAACGGAGGATTAGGTTATAAGAAGCATGAGAACAACAGTGAAAAAGCTGTAATGGAAGAACATGCCCTGATCTGAGAGAGGTGGTTCCAAGCATTTCTTGTGAGGTAGGCTTCTGGATGAGTAAGTGAAACTCAAGACAGCCAATTCCACTGTATTAAGGTGGGACAGTGCTTAGAAAGTGAACCAGAAAACTAAAAGCCAGGGAACACCACATGGGGCCTAGTGAAACCTAATAGAAGAACTTCTGAAATACTTGCTTTTTGCATTCTTAAGTTCTCAGAGCCAATTAGACCATAGCCAGTATCAGTGCATAAAAATAGCTCTGCCAGTGCAATTAGATTCAGTATTACAAGTCACTTAGTCACTTATTGCAGAGGTGAACAAAAAATGTAGCCAGCTTGGACCCTAGTAAGGTGTTTAGTTTTTCTTCACTTAAAATTTGATAAGTGAGTTGCAGAGACTATAGTAGGCGTAAAGTGGTGAGGGAGGCAGAAAGGTGGCCAAGCATTAGGAATCAGTCTGCTGAAGAAATGGATACTCCATCACGGTTCCACATGATGTCATATTCTACATCCAACTCTGTATGAGATATTTGTATTTGCTATGCTAAGAAAGTTGTTGTTGTGTCTTTCGGCTTTTCCCGGTTAGGGGTCACCACAGCGGAACTCTGGTCCACTAATGATTGGCAGTAGATTTTTACGTGCCAAGTTGCCGGCACTGATGCACAACCTTCAACGAAGGTACGCCCATTCATGCATGTCTCCACACAGAAGACGCTCTAGCTGAAAATCGAACAGGACAACGTCTTACTGTGAGGCGACAACGCTACTGCAGCACCACCACTGCAGTATGCTATGCTAAGAAAGTATGAAACAAATATTTTAAGCATACAATATCAAGGTACAGGCAACAGTGTTATCAACTGGGTATCAGATAGCACTGTATGTCAAGAAATGAGTAGCTATGCATTTGGAAACAGGAAGCTTAGCTGTGGGGTGGTGCTAGGAGGAGTCTAGTAAACCAAAGGTCATAGGATCACGACCCTGTTTAGGATAAGTCATACTGATGAGAGCAGATGGCATGTGACAAGGCTGAGAAGGACATTGAGTTGTACAGACTATACAGTGTATGGTACGTCCTATAGAGCACCTTTCAGATGTGCAATCCTGCTAATGTGAATCTACAAAACCTTATGGAGTTAACTTGTTTATAATGTGACTACAGAACAAGAACACTATCTGTAAAGTACTACTTTTTTACACAGCAGGATAAAAGAAATACATCATTACATCTCTGCAAATTAAACATTCAAATTCTGAAGTCACATTACCATGAAGTTGAAAGATGACTTGATATTTCACCAAATCAAATATTCCCTTTACACCAAGGCAGCGAGACCTCACAGTTAAACACAAAATAAAAACTGGAACAGTCTCCAAACAATGGTAAAACACGAAGAAATAATACTTAAAACCACTATTAAAACCTCAAAGTTAGTGTGTTTAGGTGATAGGGATGTTGGAGTACAACCGTCAGATTGAGGATGGTGAATGTAGTGCATAGCCTTTTCATGCAGAATGACATGTACTTTTGTTTATATGTAGTAAGGGCAGTGCTTTATTTCTCCAGCAGCACAAAAGTATTTTTCCTAATGTTTTATCCTTTTCACCGTATCTCGTGTAATATCAGTTTTATGCTTTTAAAAGCACCCTAGTATATGATGCAATTTTATAATGAAGTGACAGACACATTTCAGTTTTATGTATTTCTACATTGTCTGAATTACAGTACTAGTAAATCTCAAACCTTGCAATTACTTTATTATTTCCTCCTATTAGACTAAATTAAACATTGAGTTTAGCATATGACAGTGACATTCCAGGACTGTTTCCTTTGACACTTGTGAACTTACGTAGACTTAATGATATCATTCTAGTTACTGAAAGTAAATTTCCATACAATTGTAGTTTAAAAAAATACAGATTTAAAAATGATTTGTATCTGCCTTATATGAATGTGTAACTAAATATTTGATATATTTCTTCTAAATGAGACTCTGACAATTGATTATTATGCCCTACAGAGAACCGTAGGGCCTCTATTTCTAATTCACAAACCAGCGGATGGTGAGGCCTCACATAATACATGTAGTTCTGAAGGCCTTTTCTGAAGAAGAACATTAGTTTAGCTAAGGGGTTAAGACAGCACAATACTAAGACAGGGTTGAAATCTGAAGAACGAGATTAAGGGCATTCAATGCCTACTCTCTACATAAGAGAATGACAGAAGCAACAGAATCTGGCTTGAAAAATCTTTAAAACAAGAATTAAGTAGATTGTGCCTGGATACTGTCTGTAAAGGGTCTAGTGAGCCAGTTTCACAACCCTACCAAGGCCAGGAAGGGAGGTGAGGAAAGGCTTACAGTGATAACAGGTAGTGGATGCACCAAACTCCCTCATTTTATAAACTGTATTATGTGATTTTAGGGAGACAGATAGTAGAGGATGGGAAATATGAATATGAACAGGAATAATAAATATAAATGAGCAGTTATGCAGGCACTAGCTGCACATCAGGACAACCTCAGCAGGTAAATGGCCTATTTCTGTTAACAAAGTCATCTGGTTCTGTGTTTGTAAATAAACTGGCCTCTACGTTAGTGTCCATAAACATGGCTGCATTACATGCTTCTACAATTTTTTTTCCAATATTTTTTCTAAGGTTACAGAGAATGCTATATACAATGCAGATGCTCATCTGGAATAACAACAGAGATGTCTATGTTGCTTAGTTTTATTTATTTATTTATCTGTTCTTGACCTAATTAGTCCCACTTTTTAGTAGCATCTTTTCAAGAGAGACCTGAGGTGGTGTATATATGTGTATGTGTGTGTGTGTGTGTGTGTGTGCGTGTGTGTGTGTGTGTGTGTGTGTGTGTGTGTGTGTGTGTGTGTGTGTGTGTGTGTGTGTGTGTGTGTGTGTGTGTGTGTGTGTGTGTGTGTGTGTGTGTGTGTGTGTGTGTGTGTGTATATATATATATATATATATATATATATATATATATATTACATTATATTACATTACATTACATTATATTATTATTATATTATATTATATTATATTACGGGAAATTTGGCCAGGGCGCTGGAGAGCTTCACTATTGTTTTTGATAGGTGCCATGGAATATTTTACATCCACCTGAGCTAGCACCAACTCAGGTAGATGGGACCTTATGAAGTTTGTACACAAGTTTGCTTAAAAATGCACTAATTTCGACTGTCAAACATTTGTCCTGCACTTTATTTTCAAGTATTCTAGCTCATACTTTCCACTAGGACGAAGTCATCTGTGTGACATAGGGATATATATATATATATATATATATATATATATATATATATATATATATATATATATTTTAGACTGGACATTGGAGAAGCTAACTCAGGAAGTAAGAGGAGTGATGAGACAAGAGGGCAGATTTAGGACCTGCCTCATGGGGCAAAGGGTCCTGAGGTTATATAGAGCTATGGGCTAGGGGAAAAGATTGAAGTCAGCAGTGGCTGATTGTTAGATGCTAGGATAGCTAAGCTACAAAAAGTTCATAAGACTGATGAACAGTACTAGTGTACATGCCTGCAGAATAAAAATAAATTCCCACTAAGACACTCATCAAATATTTATGACCATGCAACAAAACTATTTTATTTATTACTTTTCCTTCCTTACCCTGTACACCCCTGTTTTTTATGCCTGTCCATCCTCTGAACCCTAAATTTTTTTCTATACATGCACCCCTGGGGTGACTCTTGCCAGGTAAACTACCTAATTTCTTGGGGAGTCAATCTTAACAGTAGCTCGCATGTAGCCCCAGAGAGTTAGGAATCCATATGAGAAGTCGTATGAGCCATCATCCTTACAGCAGCCGGTTAAAAATCTCTACCATAGGGCGTGGCTGGTACAATGAATTGTGAGGTCCTTGGTCTCCATCAGCATTCACGCAGGTACGGAGTGTACAAAAATCCTTCTTTTGCATAGGCAAGCTGGCCATTGGATACTACATTTTGTCCACCTGGTTGGTTCCACCAGTGGTCCAAGTCCATTCCTGAATTCAAGTTTGTGCCAGTTCCAATCGACATGCTACCTCTCAGCCATTCTGCAACACATCACTAAAGAAACATTAATGTTTCCTCCAGGAGGAAGGTTGACATAATGGTTAAGGTGTTTACCTTACAGACACAAGGTGCAGGGTTTGATTTTTACATGAGATAATTGGCTAGGCTTAAAATGGTCCTCAAGGGCAGTTAGCCTAGTACTGTTCTATGAACCTATGCATCATTCCCTCAGCAGCTATTAGACACATGCAGTAGCCCTCCTTCTCAGCTTCTTCCATCATATAGGCAAAGGCAAGCAGTTGATTCCTCACCCAACATAATAGATTAATCTATGTATTACCATAAACACAATCTACACCTGTGGACCTTGCCGATTATATATCAGGTCTCTGCCTATACCTCCACTGACTCAGGATCATCCAGTGGTCCAGATTCACAAAGGATGACTAAGGGTTGATAGCAGTGGATCTGGGGAAAAATAACTGTAGCCTATTCCTATAGACATTCCATTTATGGTCTGAATGCCATGTGTTTGCTGTTGGCAAAATAATTATTTCATTATTTCATTTTTCATTATTATTATTAGGTGATTTAAACTACTATTCATTTTCTGAAAAGTATTATGTAAGAGTTTAGTAATCTGTGGCAAAAACTTGATCAGAATCTGTCAGGGGTGATTAGACCAGGATGTGAAGTGCTGCTTTAATTTTGCTTTTTCAGCGGAGAGGCTGCTTAATGCTTCATCAGTTCTATTGCTCACAATGTGCCATTAGTAATTAAAGTAATGGCTGCTTTTTTGCTATCAGTGTCAGAAAACACAAATAAATGCCTCTCTGTCAATTAGCAGATTAGAACATATCACAAGGTAGTTATACAAATAAATAATACTATCAGAAGATAGAAATAAAGGAGTTTTTTTAGTTTTACTACATAGATTGCAGTGGGAAAAGAATGTTGATTTGAAATGAACATGTCAACTTACTATAAGCAGTACAAACACATTCTGCTACTAACTAAATTTATCATTACATGCTACTACAGGCTGTCAGGGTTAACCTACCAACTTTTTAGTATACAAAACTGAGACATTATTTTCTGTTTTAAACTGCAGATTGTTTTACAAGTCTGTATAAACAAAATACAGCCAGTTTAATAACTGCTACCAGTACAACCTTGAAGCTAGAATAAGAAGCTCTATATGACCTCAAGATATATTTTTACAATATACCATTAATTTCAGCAAAATCATTACCTATTTGCACTCTTATCCTTCCATGGTATTATTTTTCCTGTGGAGCAAATTGAATTCTTAGGTGCTATTCACAACTAAGGTTTGACATATTAATGATAAGCACTTGGAAGAGTGATCACAAAATTAATGATAAACACGTGGAAAAGTGATTACAAAGTATCATACTGACATACTGAAACTTGCTGTTTCACTGTCATATTACTTTTACAGTGGATACAACTCTCTGCATTCTCCAATGTGGGGTTTCTATGCCCCAGCACACCCTGACACCAAAGTGTACCAGTACTGAGATTGCTATTTCTCAGAGACACTAATCTTAGTCTTCAAAAAATACACAAATTGCACAAATTAGATCACTCAGTAAATTGGCAATCACAAATGACTCAAAGTAAAGCCTGACACCTGAATTCTGTCATCTGTATGTTTTCATTAAGATGTTTACCACTATTACTTGCATTAAGTCATAAATTAAATGTTGCTCCTTTGTAATGTTTGTTATGTAATTACTAAGTTTGTCATTGTCTTTTTTGTTTAGCTAGGGTCATGACCGAAAATGGTTTTGAACCAGTTCACCCACACAGTTAAGAAATTAAAATAAGTAATAAATAAATAAGCTAGTCAAATCGTGCAGTATGGGGTTGATTTTTGCAAACCTCTACTTGGCTACTGGGGAGCTGACATATATTTTCTAAAATCATGATGCAAATCAACATCAGGCTTTAATTAGCTGGGTGGGTGGGAAAAGGTTTGAAAAGAGAGTAGAAAAGTTGGCCTCTTATTACCTGTATCTAGAATGTGTGTATGTGTGTGTGTGTGTGTGTGTGTGTGTGTGTGTGTGTGTGTGTGTGTGTGTGTGTGTGTGTGTGTGTGTGTGTGTGTGTGTGTGTGTGTGTGTGTGTGTGTGTGTGTGTGTGTGTGTGTGTGTGTGTGTGTGTGTTGGGGGGGGCATGATATGCGTACAGCAGGCCATGTTAGCAAAAAGTGGTAAGGGGACTGGGATGGAAAGTGTGTGTGTGTGTGTGTGTGTGTGTGTGTGTGTGTGTGTGTGTGTGTGTGTGTGTGTGTGTGCGCGCGTGTGTGTGTGTATGTGTGTGTGTTGGGGGGGGCATGATATGCGTACAGCAGGCCATGTTAGCAAAAAGTGGTAAGGGGACTGGGATGGAAAAAAAGAGAGGTAATGTGTTAAATGCAGTTAAAGGAAAGAAAGGAATAAGTAAGTCCTCCTACCATCTAGCAAATAGTTTGTAATGTAAAAATAGTTAAATGAAATAACTTATTAAAAAAACATAATTGTTGACAAACATTTTAGCCTTGTCAGCTGTGTTTACTACGTTCCTCAGACGTGCATAAACCTGCATACCATTTTTGCTGTCTGCAGCTGCATGACATATAAAAAAACTTTCCAGGAAATGCATAAACATTGGTGTACATTGCAGTCAGCATACTCCAGGTCCTCAGATTAATATTATCTGTTTACTTTAGCCTCTGTGTACAGATCATGCTTTTTCTTACTGTTGAGGCAGAATGGTCTGCCATCTGCTAGCACAACAATAACACAAGATAGTCAGATAGACAGACTGGTGTAAGTCTATCTGGTATTATTTTATAATTTGTTCTACCCCAGATGCCAAAGTTGTAACTGCTGTAAAACATAAAATTTTTCTATGTCTTCTTCTCACTATTATCTGCAGACCATTATTATCTCCAGTGACTTGTCCATACCTTTTGTTCATTGTTGTTGAGAAGCAACTTAAAGGGGGGGCTACCATTCAGGCAACTGTCAGGGGTCTATTGCTAGGCAGTTTCTTTATTACTCTGGGAATTTAACTGAGCTGTTGGTGCTTTTGTAGATGTAATGTAAAATGTTGTAGCTGTAGATGTGAAGCACAGAGTGGTAAAGCTAAAGGTAGTGGTGTATGCATCTATGTTAATAGCAGATGGTGCAAAGACTGTAAGCTGGTTCAATCATAGTGCTCCAAAGATGTGGAAATATTGACACTAAAATGCAGACCTTTCTATGTACCAAGGGAAATCAGTGGGATATATGTCACAGCAGTGTACATCCCCCTAGTGCTAACACCACTGAAACTCAAAATAAACTCCATAATATTACCTGTGAGCTACAAAGCAGAAACACATAATTTGCACATGTGATAGTGGGTGATTTCATCAGAGCTGAGTTTAAAGAGGTGCTACCCCTTTTTTTATCAATATGTGGATTTCCCCATCAGAGGTGAGAATACCTTAGACAAAGCTTACAGCAATATTAAGGGAAACTTTAAAGCTCTGATTAACCCCAACATAGGCAACTCTGATCACACTGCCATCCTGCTTCTGCATACCTATTAGATGGCTTTGATCATAGAATTAAACAGATCAGTCTGGCAGAAGTGTTCCATGGATTGCCTTCAGGACTGTTTCAATACCACCTGCTGGGAGGCACAACCCCCAGTTAGACATAGACACCTATACCGAATCAGTTCTTGCCTACATAAATAAATGCATGGAGGATGTAACCACCATAAAAGCCATCACTATAACAGCTAATCAGAAGCCCTGACTCACCCAGGACTATCTACGAGCTACTGAGGGAAAGAAAAGCAGCCTTCAAGGCAAATGACAAAGTAAGGTTAAAGGCGGCCAGGTCAAATCTGAAAAAATGGCATCAAAGAGGGAGTATGGGAGGAAAGTTCAGATCCACTTCCAAGACATGAGGGACATGAGAAGCCAATGGCAGGGGATACAGCAGCTCACAGACTATAAGGCCAAAATACCCCAGTGGGATGGCAGCTTGGAATTCCTGAACGAACCAATCTTTTCTTTGGCAGGTTTGAGGAGAAGAACAGCACCGTACCTTCTAAAACAAATACTGACAAAGAGGAGATAGTGTTCACCTTAAACTCCAAGGAGGTGAGACTTCAATTTAAGAAGGTGAACCGTAGGAAGGCTGTTGGACCAGATAACACACCTGGCAAGGTGCTGAATGGGTGTGCTGATCAGTTATGTCTGGTACGGACAGACATCTTCAACTCATCCATTGCTATGTGGAAAAGTTCCCTCACATTTCAAGGAAACAAGTATTGTCCCACTTCTGAAGAAACCCTACCTGGCTCAATGACTTCATACCTGTCGCCTTACCCTCAAATGTCATGAAGTGCTTTGAGAGAATTGTGAAGAAACATCTATCTGCAGGTCTGCCTAAATCCTTCTATCTGCTCCAGTTTGCATACCAGGCAAACAGATTGACTGCAGATGGGATATCACTCACACCACACCTCGCATTAAAACACCTAGAAGGGAGGGACAACTATGTAAGGCTGCTGTACATTCAATTAATTTCAGCATTCAGCACTGTAATACCAATGCAACTGGTGGAAAAGCTCGTAAAACTCAGGATATACAAGCAACTATGTAACTGGACTCTTGACTTTCTGATTGGTAGACTCCAATGGACATGCACTGGAAACAACACCTCTCAACGCATAGTCCTGAATACTGGTGTTCCCCAAGGTTGTGTTCTCAGCCCCTTGCTCTTCACCATTCTCACCCATGACTGTACTGCAAAATATAACTCAAACCATATTATAAAATTCGCTGGTGATACCACAGTCGTGGGTCTCATTACTGCTAGGGATTGACATAACTACAGGGATGAGGTGAACACTTTGCCTGGTGTGACAGGAACAATCAGGACCTGAATGTTAATAAGACCAAAGAAATGATTATGGACTTCAGCAGAAAGGCAACAGTTCACCAACAACTCACTATCAAAGGGGAAGTAGTAGAGAAAGTTAAAACAAAAAAGTTCCTGGGGCTTCACATCTCAGATGACCTCTCCTGGATTGTTAATACCAACCATGTAGTCAAGAAGGCTCAATAGAGGCTTCACCTCCTGAGAGCTCAAAAAGGGCATGGTCCCACTATCTGCTCTTACTACTTTTTATAGGGGAGCTATCAAGAGCATTCCCACTAGCAACGTCATAGCACGGTTCGGCAACTGCACATTTGCTGAGAAGAAGAAATTACAAAGGGTGGTGAGGGTGGCTGAGAAAATCTTGGGCACAAGCCTCCCTCCTATTCAGGTGCTTTTCTTTACAAGAGCAAGAAAGAGAACATATAAAATACTAGCTGATTCGACCCATCCAGCCCACAACTGGTTCTCACAACTTGCATCTGGAAGGAGGTACCGCAGCTTCCACTGTAGGACTACCAGATTCAGGAACAGTTTGTATCCTACAGCTGTGAGAATTATTAATATGGACACCATCCTTAATACCTGATACATTGAAGCCTCTTTTTTCATTTAATCCTGCTGCTCTGAACAATTACCGCCAGTATTACTATTATGCAATATGATGGCTATACTGAGTCACGTCTAAGGTTAACAAGTGCAATACAGTAACTAAACAGCTGCTATTCACTGGTCTCTATTTCTTATGTCTTAATGGTGAAGGGCTTTGGTGGTGGGCATTTATTTATTATTTATCATTGGATAATGGGTATTGAGTGTGTTTATGTAATGTGAACTACCTCTTGTATGTCATATATGTTATTTTCTTTCTTATGTTATTCTTTGATACCGCTGTATCTATGTTACTTGCACTGCATTTCTCTCGTGAGCTGACATATTTAATTTCATTTAGGCTGCACTTGTGTGGTCCTAAATGACAATAAAGTTTCTTTGAATTTTTGAATCTTTTTTTTGCTTGGCATGGCATCCACAATGCCACCCCAGTGACCCATACAAATTCAGAAGCATTAGACTTACCTGTGCTAATGAGAATGAATGTGCAACTTGCTGAAGGCACAGCTGTCAGCTGAAAGTGCTGCCTACTACACATCAATAGCCCTCACTTGATGTGTCCAGTGCAGTGGCTTGAGCTTTCTTTCTTCCTTCCTTCCCACAGAATGATTAATCCAGCTTTGGCCTCTCAGTCCCACCTTCTCCAGCATCTTGGCCTTTATTTTATCATATAGCACTTGGTTGCAGTCAAAGCTTTTTTTTCATTTGTACAATGGAGTCAGTATGATATTGTTTCCATCTAAAAATCCTTTCTCTCACAACGCATTTCTGTGTACTCATGTCATGGCTTTTTTTTTTTTTACAATTTCTGTTATGTTAGGTTGTTTAGTCCATTCAACTAGAATGAGAATACTCTGAAATGGTGCTGCCTGTACTAAAGAGTCTCAGGTGAGAGAGCATTTGTACATTTCCTATCAATGATTCCCTTTACTAATGGTCTTTGCTGTCTTGCTATCTTCTAAATTATTTACATCAGTTTTGTGTGTGTGTGTGTGTGTGTGTGTGTGTGTGTGTGTGTGTGTGTGTGTGTGTGTGTGTGAAGGGTGACTTAATTAATCTGATTTTCTGAAACAATAAAATTTTGGGGGCTGAAGTATCCTTCCCTACTCTTGACAGATTGTCAACCAGTGGGCTGTCAAGTTTTTGCAGTTTCATGACTTGAACAGCTTACTTAGCTGTGACAACACAGTCGGTTTGTATCCATAGAGTAGTAGTTCCTGTATTGTTTAGTGTAGCAACGACTCAAGTAAGCCTGAATTCCTATAAAGTCAACAGGTTTATGGCCTCAGTAGAAACAACAAAACAAAGGGCAATAAATATTTTATGTTTGTATTTCTTGGCAAGAAATCATGGGAATAATTGCCAATAAAATGCAGAAGCTATGGAGACAATTTGGTACATAAAGTGTTGTGAAAGTTCTGCATATCCAGCATGGTGTGCACAGGAGCAAATAAATAACAGTTAAATGTCCCATAAAGGGAGAAGGAAGTAAGTTATTCTTTATGTGTATGTAGTATTATAGGGACCATTTTGCAGGAAGGAAATGCATTCAGAGAAGAGTAAATTTCTAATTAGAATGCAGTCATCCATTAATTTCAGAAGAAGCATATCCAGTGATAGGGTAAACATAAGTGAATGCTACATCACAGAGTTCAATTTTACACTGTCAAGTATTGTACAATATTCCATATCAATATTGGATATTGGCATATCTGTGGACTCAAGATGAGGGGGTGGTGCTGTTGAGTTCCTGGGATTGCCTCAATTATTGGATGAAATCAGGATATTTTCTACTTGGGTCTCTAGTTCTCTCTAATTGTTGGACTGATGTGGGACCTACAATACCAACTAAGTGACAAACGTGCCAGAATCCATCTTCAGTGCCACAAACTATGTAGAAGACCAGAGGGGAAAGGGCACATCTCAGTCTATATGCTGCATGCTTCTGCAGTTGTTTTCCCATAATTATCTGTGCAGCAGTGGGGAACGGTGGTAGCATTGTCGCCTCACAGTTAGACGTTGCCCATTCGATTCTCAGTTAGAGCGTCTTCTGTGTGGCAACATGCATGAACGGGCGTTCCTTCATTGAAGGGTGTGCGTTAGGCCCGGCAAGCCAGCATGTAAAAATCTACTGCCAATCATTAGCGGACCGGAGTTCCGCTGTGGTGACCCCTAACCGGGAAAAGCCAAAAGACACAAACAAACATCTGTGCAGCAGTGGATTGGGCAACCTCCCTCCTTCTCCCATTTTAGGTAAGCTGACATCAGTCACTCATTCCTATCCATCCTGATAAGCTCTTCCTGGTCCTGTGTCACTAGCCAACTCTCTGGCTATAATTAGGCCTTCACCCCCTCTGTATTTATGGGGGGACTCCAAGATTAAGTTTTTTTTTTTTTTTTTTTTTTTTTTGCAATTTCAGACACCATCAAGAACTGCTGTATAAGACACAATTTGGACATTTAATGCAGACCCTTGCTTTATCCTGTGCATCTTTTGAATATTATTTCACTTACTGGGTTGTTACTGTTAGGCTAAAATAAGTTAGACTAGCCAAAATTCAGAACATAAACATAATTTCCCAATATACCATTTGTTATATAAAACACTGTGTTTTGAACATGCTTTCTTTCTGTGTCTAGTCGATCATACATCTCCACACCAGAAGAAACTGCACAAAATAGACCAGAAAAGCAGCTCCAATAAATCCTGTTTATTGTAGGTCCAGTAGGTGTAAAAAACACATACATAATCTCCATTCTAATCACTTATCACTTTGTTCATCTAATCACCAGCTAGTTATGCTACAACAAACCATCATGGAACAACAATGTGTCAATTAAATTCATACCACTGGACTCAGAAAAGGGTCTTACCTGGTGGGCAGGCACAACTTTGGGGGGCTTCCCGAACTTCTCTCACTCTTGGCATATGAGACTTTAACTTCTGAAGATTCAAAGAAAGAGATGAAATTAGGACCTTATAATTAAGTCCAAATCGCTGTTACTGTCTTGCATATACCATATGTAGTTGGATCTGAATATTAGCATTATGAAAAATGTAGAACACTTTTGGACTCAGCCTGTTACAATCTATAATAGCTTGCAAATGAAATCAGGAGGCTTACCAGAAGATACTCTGAGTGTAAGTGGATACTGCACAATGTGAAATTACAAAGAATGGTTTGGAGCTAACAGCAGTTTAAGACAGGAATATTTTTCAACTTACAGTAATATTCTCAAATGTAGCAGAATATAAGGCCTACACACTGCAGATGCCCCAGAAAATATAAAGCACTACTAAAACACAACCATAATGTGGTACTTTAATGATTAGCAAGATGAAATGCTCACAGTCTAGTAAAACACCATACTGTATGAACACAGTTACCTCTCAACCTAATAGAGCAAGAAATCTGGGCAATGCCATAAATAAAACTGAGACAAAGAGACAAAAATAGGGACAATTTTTAAATATTGCTCTTACAAACTTAGAAAGTTGATAGAATAACAGCTTTTGCATTAGCATGAATTTTCTGAAGGATATGAAGTCTGAAACTCAAGTGTTTGTCATTATTTTCTAACTTTAATCTGTAATGTAATGTAATCTACCACTAATTTACCAGAAAACCACAAACATATAAAAAAAAAGACCAAACATAGGAGGCCAAAATCTTGACATTATGCAAAAAGCTGTACAGTTGAGATGTATGATTACACAGTAGAAATAGAGTTATTTTAACAGTATTTAGGAATGGATTGTTTTCCAAGTTTTATCCTGGTGTGTGCGTGTATGCGTGTATGTGTATGAATGCATACACCCTGCTATGACAAATCTTATCACTCCTTGCCTTCTGGCATAGGTTTGGCTCCCAATGGCTCCGAAAATGATAGAGCAGGTAATGGAAATAAATTACTCAATTAAAAATTCAGTTCATTATAACATCAAAAGTATGCATGGACTATGCTACATGAGCAAATAAAAGCAGTTCTTTGCAGAAATGTCTTCGTTTCCACTTGATTTTTGTTACCACTGCACAGTACAGTAGTAATGATGTAGACTGCTAAACTTCTTCCAGTTATACTGGTGGAGTTGTTTGATTTTGCTTCCTGGTTATAATTGAACAGTCACACACTTGTTGTATCATTTGGCTTTTCCCAGTTTGGGGTCGCCACAGCGTAACTCTGGTCCGCTAATGATTGGCAGTAGATTTTTTACGTACCGACTTGCCAGGCCTGATGCACAACCTTCAACGAAGGTACGCCCATTCACACATGTCTCCACACAGAAGATGCTTTAGCTGAGAATCGAACAGGACAACGTCTTATTTTGAGGAACAGTCACACACTACTGAACTGCATTTTCATTTTTTTCCATCCAGGCCATGGCTAACACGGGCTCACTTTATCAGTCCACTTACCTTACTAATGAGTTAATAAATAATCAAAAGTGAAGTAAAATTATCAATAAATTTAGTTAGCCATGTAACACAGGGCAGGATTAGTGGTTTGGAGATCTGAAAAGTAGATACTGAACAAAGGGGGTCCCAAGTACTGAGCCCTGAGAAATGCCACTAGGCACATTTTGTGGCTTTCTGAGGTGAGAGGTGGTACTTTATGCGGATTCTGCCACCCACTTTATATGTTGTATTAAACACATAACCACCATCTGCAGCTTTATTGACTTTTGATTAAGTTTATTAAATTAAGTAGATATAATCTCCTTTTGACAAAACAATACTGTTGCAGGTCTAGAGAAATATGATTTTTTAATGTTGGTGCTTATGAAGTCAAATACATTATGTTCTATTACTTTGGAAATTAAGCTTGTTAGGCTGATGGGTCTATAATTCCTAGGCTCTGAGGTGCGCCCCCCCCCCCTTTACAGAGTGTCAGAACAGTAACCATTTTCCATACCTCAGGAACATGGCCATTAGTTATGTAGAAGTTAAACAGCTTTAGAAGGGGTTAAGACAGGGAGCTTCTAGTGATTTAGCAATCAGGTGCATTGTCAGGGCCTAGAGAGGTGGCATTTTTAGCTTTAGAGAGTACAAGAAAACACAGGAAACAGCCCCAATACTAAATAGACACACCGTCAGAATGTAGAAACAATACAGCAGCAATAAACGGTAGTCTAACCACGATCAGTATGCAGCAGGTCAAAAGACAGTCCAAATAAGTCACTCACAACGTCTCCAGAATAAAAAAAGTAAATTTAATCCATGGAACAACAGGGTAAGCGCTTTCGCATAGGATCACCTACGCTTTCTCAGACATCCTCAGTTTTAGAGAGTACAGTTAGGACATGTCCCTTAATAATCTTGCTGGGGGGACTTTGTAATTTGTGGAGCTTCCACAACTGCTTCTGGTGCAAATTTGGTACATATATATATATATATATATATATATATATATATATATATGTGTGTGTTTGTATATTAGCAATACCTTTAAGGTTTAAGAGGACAATACCACCATGAATAAATTCATGCCATTGTTATGTGTTATTCTTAATTATTTTAGAATTACCCTTGGCTTTAGATGCTAAATTGAATTTGTGTTTGACTATGAAATCTGTGAGCTTTCAAATTTTTGCTGATTTTATTGATGGAGTATTTAATAACGGTGGATTTTAATTTATTAGTGGCCTTAATTAGCTTTTATCTTTTATTATAGAGGTTATATATTTGGCTCTGATTTGGGATTGCTTGGATTTACATTATTTATTAGTAGGGGATACATAACCGACAGCTGAGGCTTCATGAGACCTGTAAATCTTGCATCTGAACTTTGAAAACACATCCTATAAATCTACAATGTATTTTTTTTAATTCTCTGACTTCTGATTAAGTCATAAATTTACTTTTAAATGCTTTTTGCCTCAGTCATAGGAAATGTGTCAGAGCTGTTGATGTATGTTTCAAGATGAAGTTGATACCAATGCTGCTCCCTGAGTTGGGTCTTTTAATACTAAGTAGAGGAGCAAAAGAAAAAAAGTTCCCCTTCTCAAACATGTTATTGGTATCATGTTCACAAGTGTACAATCCTATATGTCTTAGGGCAATAAAAAATATTACTGTAAGGACAGAAATTCTATAACATTTTTCTAAAATGGGTCATGAAATGAACATTTACTTAAAATTAAAATCAGACCCTTCTAAAGTCTCTCATAATAGCAATAATGTTAATTCATACGAAGTAGCAAAACACTGGTGCACTTACAATTTGAATTTGCAATTTCCTTGCTAAACATGAAAGACTGATCTTTAGGTCTTGCCTGCTTTCTGGGTAGTATACATTAATTTTCTTTTTTTATCAAATATCTTTTTATTGAAAACCTTTCTGGTATAAAAACAAAACCAAAAGAATAACAAGGCAATCACATGTGGTACAGTTGATGTTACATTGTACATTCATAAACATGTAATGATAGTTACTGCCCATTATGCTAAAAACATTCATATTTTGTAGAAAACCATAGTATTATCACACTGATATAATTAAATTATAAGTTTGTCAAAAAGTTTTTCCATATGGCATATTTATTATACCAACTTTACTACTGTGAGCTATAATATATGCATAACATCAACCTATAATATGATAGCATTCTACTCTACTAAAAACTTATATACATATATACATATATGTCACCTTACTTATTTTGGTTGCTAATCTCAACAGAGTGGTGTGCTTACATTTCTTATGTACATAGTATTTACATACTATTCATGACAAGATATCAATTAAAGTATTACAGTACCATTAGTAGCAGGTTTGATTCCAGCAGTGATGTTTACTATCCTTAAAATACATAGGCTATACGAGACTATTCAGAGAGTATTTCCATTAATGTTTTACAGTACTCTTGATAATATATTTAATTTATATACATTAATTTTCTTGATATGTGCAAAATACAAGAGCTTTTGCTGAACCCTTCTGTTGTATGAAGCTCTGGATATGTATTTTCTGTTATCAAAACTCAGTAAAGCTTGGCTTCCTGTATTCACTATGGCTAGTAAACCTTTTATTTCTTAACTTCAGATTCTAAGTTGGTAAACAGACTTATTGGATATTTTCTCATTTGGTGCTGAAGTAAAAAGTCCTTTAAATCCAAAAATATGGAAAATGAAACACCAAAATACTAGACATTTATTTGAAACAAAATGCAAGATTTTTCTCCAGGACTTCATAAGACTAATAAAACCACACTTAGAGATGATAATTTGTAATAACTTTGTGGTATTTTTGAAGATGAGTGTGCTGAGAGGGTTGAGGACCTGATCTACACCAGGCAGGAACCCACACTAATGGAGAGAGTGATATTTAAGCCTTTATTATCCAGTGATTATGCTCTATAAAGCCCAGCAGCAATGAGTCAGTAAGATACTGGATAGCTGGTGTTCACTCATGTAGACTTGATTAATTAGGATACCTCTGTTGAATGAAAGTTAGACAAAAAACATTTGACCTCCTAAGAATGAGATAATGTCTGCCATACCTACTACAGGTGCACTGACTGCATGCAGTTTTGAAGTGCATGACACGATGGTAAGGAGGATGATACAGGTATTCATGAAACAAGATAGGAGGGCAGTGCAACAAAATATATTGGCCTAGGATCCTGGGTATACTGCTCTGGTGACAGACAAATGGTGTGGAAATTGTGAGAATAAGTCTTCCTAAGATAGTGAGGGAAGTTATTAGCATCAGAGATAAATTCATGGCAAATAGATATCAGCCATTGCTACCCAACAGGGCTTTGATGGTGTGAAAAAGAGTGTTTTCATGCAGCAGTTACAGAACTTCCTTGATACAGTAGGACAAAAGCAGTTGGACTTGTTAATGGGTGGCCTGAATGCTTGTAACAGGACAAACAGAACCAGATGTAAGCATTTCCTACGGCCACATGGTTGGGGCAACAGGAATAATGAAGAAGCCATTCTGGTCTTTTTAACTGTCAAATAACTTTTATGTGGCCATACACAGATGCCAAGAGAAACAGTCACAAGATCAGATACAAGAGCAGCCAACTTAGAACTCAATTAGACTTCATTCTAGTAAGCAAAGGGAGTCGTAGTTTTATTAGAGATTACAAAGTCATCCTAGTGAAGTGGCTGGCTCTCATCATAAACCACTGGTGGCCACAATCATCTGCAAGCAGTGGTCAGAAAAGACTTTAAGATCAACAAAGACTAGGCTGAAGACCTGGAAATTAACTGAAGTGAAAGTACAGAAGTTCAGGGAAATTGTCATGACTCTAATATCTTAAGACGAATAGGAAATACTCAGAAGCAAGCATAGGTGCCGGAAGCTGTTAAAGACTGGGGAGGCGGAGGGTGACAGGGGCTCTTAGTGAACTAAAAAGGGTAATTTTTTAATAACTATTTGCTACCACAACATATGTTCACTTGGAGGACATTTTAAGCTTAGCCAATTCCCTTTTGTTGCTTGAATTAACATTTTCTGATGGGTCTTAGCTATCCCCATGGCTGATAATTGTATATTAACCGTAGTGAGAACAACTGTGATCATACCATTGATAATTTGAGGGGGCCATGTAAGGGATGCAGCATTTAGGAACTGCCTCTATCCATTAGTGGCATGAGGGGAAATCCTGGAGTACATTTTCTGTTACCCATCCTTAGATCCAAGTTGCATTTGAATATGGATGGATGAGCTTTGTTTTATTTTTATGGATAGTCTGTTCCGGAACAGTGGTAGCCTCTGTGATATATATCCATCTCTCCACAACATTCAGTTTAGATACCTGGACTGCGTATTTCTGATGCCATTTGACTTGCTGATGTTCAGTAGGTCCATCTGTATTATGTCAGAGGATGCTTTGTATGCCAGACATGTCACCTCTAAGCACTCTCTAAGATACTGAGTATAATAATAAATCTTTGAGGTGGTCCATGCAAACCTATTGTTTAGGACTTGTATCCTTTTAGTAAGGTATCTCTGAAGGTATTCCAATTGTTGCATGGGGCTGGACAGATACATGCTAAAGTGGGCATTATACAAAATAATTGACATAATGAGAGCTTTGTAAAGGGGGACAAAAACATCTCTAGATCTAGTCACAATCAATTTGTTTATAAGCTGTGCAATATAGAAAGACTTTCTTATGACTCTGGGCACATGTTGGTCAAAAGTTAGGTCACTGTACACACAAGTTCCCAAATGCCAAACAATTGGATCAGTTCTCAGAGGCCATTGTCATGATTTTGACACCAGTTATTATTTGGGACAAACCTTCCTGCATGACGGTTAAGTCATTTGGGGATTCAATAACTTCTCCTAGCTTGCAGACATCTCAAATTTAGCTGGCCAGAGCTCTTTGGTATTTCCTTTTACTTTTGAGATGTATATGCCAAACAGAAAAAGTCTCAGCACTGAACCCTGGGGGACTCCAATGGTGACTGGTCTCTTCCCCTGTTTTGATCTCCTGCATCCTGTGAGCCAAGTTGGCAATGCAGCTGGTGATGTGTTTGCCCTTACATTATTCATCTTTTGTACTACACCTGAGTAGGGGGATTGTGTCCAAAGGCTTGGCCAGGTCAAGACAATGTGGTGTGAACTGTTTTGCCTTCATCCATTGCTTTGGTAATAAGAGTAAAGCTTAAAATTTGCCCATGATTTTGATCATACTTCTACACACAATATATAAATACAGAATCACAGTAGTGTAAGATATTGCACAGCTTCTTGAACTTATTTTCAATTGGGGGGGGGGGGGGCAAAAACCCGGGACACATTTTAAACATTGCTTGTATAATTTTGGAAAGTTGCTTGCATAAAATGTTGTGTTACGACCATGCATTTCACTACCAAATCTTGAACCCAGAACCCTGTACACTACAGTCAGAGCAACAAACCACTAAGCTAAACCAGCAGTTTCTTGAAAGACAGGAAGACAAACTTAAATGGCTATCATATCATTTAGTGAATTTGGTTCTCACTTCTCACCACAGCTCTCAGCCTCTTAGCACAAAAATACAGAACAAAGCCAATAATGGGGGAATACAGCCCCAAAATAGGGACACATTTCAAATACTGATTTTATAACATATTACCTGTGTGTGTGTGTGTGTGTGTGTGTGTGTGTGTGTGTGTGTGTGTGTGTGTGTGTGTGTGTGTGTGTGGCAGTAATTGTAGCAAGCTGCTTGTTACAGTTGTATCAAGCAACTTGCACAGGAATGCAGAAGAGCTTGGGGTTACCAGTAATAATGCAATAAAACCTTGTCTCAGCCCCAGAAGTATGTTTCAGAGGTGTTCAGATATTTCTTAGAAAAAGCACTAAACAACAATCCTGGAGTTTATATACCACTTTGCAAATGGCTCAATGGAAATGTCACTTCATGCAAAGTGGTTTGGATTAGGTTAGTCACAGGGTTCCACTAATTAATTTCTGCAGTTTAGTGCAAATCTGTGCAAATGAAAATCCAGAAGGATTTAATAAATCAAGAACACTCATACTCTTTATCAAAAGGAATCACGTAAAAATGTAACACATGTATTGTTTATTAAAATGTTTGGATTGTATAAGACCTAAGATGGTGTAAAAGATAAAGTGAATCAATCAATATCAAACATTTTTATAAGTTTCTGAAATAATGAAGCAATCTGCATTGTAATCTTAAATACTCTTATCTAATGTGTAGTAAAAAAAGGCAAAGGATTTGATGGCTTTATTTTCAAAACTTAATTTGTAATGTGACCAATAACCAAGATGATTTAGGGTCTTAAAAAGGTATAAAGCATTCCAAATTTTACTGTGTGAATCATGCCATTTTAAAATCTTTCTACCCTTTCAAACAACCGAAGACACCCCAAAGGGTAATGTAGGGTGCTTCTTGGAGATAAATGACAATAAGTGGGTGGGTAGCCCTTATGTCATTCAGGATGCTAGGGTTAAAAATATATGCTGTAGTTATTTATCTGTCTGTCTATCTCTCCTTAAAATCCTCAGCAGTACCTGCTATGCAGTTACTTAAATACAGTAAAGAAATGCTCATGTACATTTAAAGGAAATTAATTTCCTAGACTTTTCTATTAGACAATTTTAATTTAAATGTTCAGATATCATTTGTAGCTTGGGTGTATGTATGCATAAATGTATCTGTATCCGTCTCTACACACACACACACACATACACACACACACACACACACACACACACACACACACACACACACACACACACACACACAAACACACATAGGTTCCTAGGCGATTACTTGGCAAATGCTTCAAGAGCCCTTACAAGCCTAGCCAGTTTTATCCAGATTTTACTCAATTTTTTTCACTAAAGGAAAGATAACAAGGGACAGCAAATGGGGTTTTGACAATTTTTTATAGACTGACTCTGTCCATAAGGGACATTCGCACCACCCCAGGAATGAATTTGTGATTTCCAATCCATTTGTCCAGATTGCACTTGAAAATGGCCAGGAAAGGGCTCTGCTTCATGTGAATAGGAAGCCTGTTCCAGAGGAGGGGCAGTCTCTGTGATACATATCTGTCTCTTCAGTATGATCTATTTATGTCAGAGATCAGGTTTAGATCCTTGGAGCAGTCAGTTTTGCAAATATGCAACATTTTCATCAGGGTTGGGTCACAGACTGCCTTGTAGTCAGGTATAGACTACTCCTCAGTAATTGGTAGGACACTGAATATAGTGATAGGGCTTTTAATTGGTCTATATATCACATGTTGGTTATATCCTGTATTTTTTTGGTGGGAAACCTCAGAGAATGGTCTAACTACTGTTGCAGGTGCCTGGCAAGGTACATGTCAAAGGGTGCATTGTACTCAATTATTGGTCTGATGAGGGCCGGGTTCAGTGATACTATGACATCCTTAGATCTGGATGCCATGCTACTACTTATAAGCAGAGCCACACAGAAGGATTTCTTCACCATCATGGACACATGGTGGTCAAAGTTCAGATTACTATTTATCTGAGTACTTAGATTTCTCACCACTGAGTCCACTCTTGGGGGGGTTGCTATCAATGTTGTAACTTGCGAGGGTATTTGATTTCCCAAAGGGTATTATCATGCACTTCTTCACAATTAGTTTGAGGCCATGGCTCTGACATCCGTTATTAGACTGCATCAGTCTTTCTGTAGTTTATCAACATCATTTGGGGAGTCAGTGATTGCCCCCAAATTGCAGTGATCAGCAAACTAGGTCATCTATATTTGGTTTGTCATCTGAGAAGTATATCCAAAACAGAAGGGGGTTCAGCACCGAACCCTGTGGTACTCCACTCGTGATTGGCCTCTTGTTGGATGTGGACTGCCCAGCTAATAACGTGTCCTATCCATGAGCCATCTGGCTATCCATCTGGTGACATAGAGGTTTATGCCCAATTTTGTGAGTTTATTTATAATACTAAGTGGGGTATTGTGTCAAATACATTGGCCAGGTCAAGGTGGGTGGTATGCACTTACTTACCCTCATCCATGGCCTTGGTGACGTTATTAAAGTGGTCCACCAGACTGAATAGACAGGATCTGCCCTTGACAAACCTAAACTGGGTTGGATCAAGAGTCTGGAGATTTCCTATGCATTTCTAATCAGATCCATGATTACCCTTTTCATAGCCTTGTATATGAGACTAGTCAGACTTATGGGTCAGCAGTTTTTCCTAGGTCCATTAATGGTCTCTCCTTACACAGAGGGATGACTGTTGCCGTCCTCCACTGTATTAGGACAAAGCCTGTCTGGAGATTGTGGTTAAATAGAGATCTGAGTGGATCTGCTAGGTCATGTTTCAAGCTGTTTAATAGGCATCCTGGGATTCTGTCAGGGCCTATTGATGTGGTGTTTCTAGCTTTGGAGAGTGTAGTGATGATCTGTTTTTTTTTTGTGTGATAATAGGTAAAGAAATGGTAGGAGGTATTTCATGGGAAGTGATAGGAAGTGATGGGGGGGTGACATAGCTGAATTTATTGGCCGGCAGGTTGGCTACTTATTCTGGCCGGGTATATGTAGTGCCATCTACAGCCAACTCAGCATGTTTCCCCTTAAGACTTTGGACATAACTAAAAAATGCTTTGTGGGAGGCTATTTCAGTCCCACATTTAGCTTTTGAAGATTTGACTAGTTCTCTAATTTGCCTTTTGAGACAAATGTGAAATTTTTTTCTCTGATGTGTACGCTTACTTCTAGACATATTTTTTTTCTTCTGTTGTATAGTCTGTTTATGCCAGAGGATCCAAAAAGGTGACTTATTTTTCTGTCTAGACATGGGTTTAGTTCAATCAGGCACTGCCATTTCTATGCAGTTGTTTAAGTGGTTGTACAGGATATTCATGTATACTTCTGTATAGGCCTCCATGTTTTTGGGGTTGGGGGAGCTTTAAAATTACTTGTACTATCACTTAATAGAAGGTAATTTGCCTTGGACAAATTTTTTAGGGATTTAGGGTTTAATGGGTGATTTACCATTACATTTATTTCAAAGGAGACTAATTTTTTTATCCAATCTTACCAATGAAGACATTATGCTGGGGGGGTGCAGTGCTTCCCCATGTTTGTGAGTACTGTGTCAAGGATATTTGAGCCCCTAGTTGGTGTGCAGACCAGCTGTTCCAGTGCATTTTCACAAAGTCAAGGAATCTCTGAGCCTGCATGTTAGTGGTCATGTATAATCCCAGTTTATGGAGGGCTAGTTAAAACAGCCAATGAGTAGTGTGTTGCGCTGAATGGTAAGTGATTCTAGTAACTTCAGGTATGTAGAGTGGTTTTCATGTTTAGAGACCTGTAGCTAGTGATGATATGAAGGGGAATTTTACCTGTGGTCAGCTGAAGATGGAGTAGCTCAAGCAAGTCATCCTGATTGACCAGTCTTGAGGTGTGAATGTTTTTTATGTAAATGGAAACATTTGTTTTTTTCCTTTTCAGAGGGTGGTCAGAATGTGTGATAGACATTGTAGCCTTGTACTGTTGGGGTGCTTTCTGCAGCCTTGAACCACTGCTCTATATTTGTATAAATGACAGCATTCTCAGGGGTGAGTAGACCTTCCAGAAAGTTCAGTTTCTTGTTAAGACTCCTATCACTAAGCAGTAGTACCATCAGCTTGGCATTAGAAGAATTTGTTGCATTGGTAGGTCTGTTGATTTGGCACTGCCTAAAAAAGGCACTATGGAGGTGTCTAATGCCTTGGCCAGTGTTCAAAAGTCTAGTGGCGACATATGCAGACCATCTCTGACAAAGCAACATGGTCTGTTGATCATGTTGTCCCAGGCAGACAAATACTGGATCTCATTGGAATGACACCAGTAGCTAAACCAATTATCGAAGTCAATCACTTTCTGTTTGTATTGTGGTATCATTCTTACCTCTTTTCATATAGTACAGGGAGGAACATCTCAGGTCATTCATACCCACATGAACTATGACTGAGTCATACTGGTACTTGTGGTTGAGTGACCTGAGTGCCTGCATGGTCTGGTGAATCCTGGCCTCTGACAGTAACCCTCTCTTTATCCAACCTGGTGAGGGGTGCATCCATGTGTCTCAGAATGGAGTCTTCTATGACCAAGATGTTTGAATGTATGGTGTTTTGCCTTAGAGTTTTGCTTGTGGAGACACTATGATTTGTTTTTTTTTATGTGTAGTGATTGGTGCTGATTTAATTTTCATAGGTTCATAGGTTCATAGGTTGGTACTAGGCTATCAGCCCTAGGGCCTATACAAGCCTAGCCATAACAATTCCCTGGCTATTTCTTCCCACATTATTTACTTCCCTGGACCCCTGTCTAGCAGGGCGACTGACATAATCCCTGGGGTGAATTTCCTTTCTCCCATCCAATCGTCAAGGTTCCTCTTGAAGAGGTCCAAAGAGGCACTCTGCTTGACATGTATGGGCAATCTATTCCAGAGTCTGGGGAGTCTCTGGGTCAGGAACCTATCTCTCCAGCATGTTTTGTTTATTGTGATGACAAGGTTTAGATCCCTGGAGCGTGTAGCTCTGAGGGATTGGGATTTCTTTAAGTGTAGCATGTCCAACAGCTCTGGGTTTGACATGGCCTTGTATGTTAAGCAGAGATCACCTCTGAGTAGACGATATGCGACAGAGTATAGCTGGAGTTTTTTAAGGTGGCCAGCGTAGGGCATCTACTTTAGGCCTGTGATTCTTTTAGTGAGGTATTTCTGAGGCCTTTCCAGTTGTTGCAGATGTCTTGAGAGGTACATACCAAATGGGGCGTTGTATTCTATAATGGGTCTAATGAGGGATGAGTACAGTGGGACAATGACCTCCTTTTTTCTGGATGAAAAGCCCTTCGTGATGAGGCGTGCCACATAGAAGGATTTCCTGACTGTTGTGGTGATGTGGTTATCGAATGTGAGACCACTGTCCACCTGTTTCCCTAAGTCTCTTATCACACTTTCTGTGTTTAGTGTACTGCCACCTATATGGTAATTCATGGATACATGTTTTTCCCAAAGGGATAACAATACATTTCTTGGCATTGAGCTTGAGCCCATGGCTCTGGCACCAAGCATCTGTTTCTGTAAGGCCCTTTTGTAGAGTATCCACATCATTTGGGGATTCAATAATGGCTCCCAGTTTGCAGTCATCTGCAAACTTTGTTAGCCAGAATCCCTTAGTGTTGACCTGTACTTCAGAGAAGTAGATGCCAAACAAGAGCAGCCCCAGGACTGAACCCTGAGGTACTCCACTTATCACTTGTCTGGAGCTGGATTTGGAGTCGGCTGCTTTTACAGTGTGGGTTCTATAGTAAGCCATTTAGCAACCCATTGGGTGACATAGGGATTAATGCCCAACTTAGTAAGTTTATCTATGATTCCAGAGTGGGGGATGGTGTCAAAGGCCTTGGCAAGGTCTAGATAGGCTGTGTGGAAAACCTTACCCTTGTCCATGGCTCTGGAGACTGATTCAAAGAAGTCAATCAGGTTCAGGAGACAAGATCGGCCCTTCACAAACCCAAACTGGGTGGGGTCCAGTGTTTTAAGGTTGCCAATGTCTTTGTTTATAAGTTCCATGATAATACACTCCATGGCCTTGCAGATAAGGCTTGTCAGACTGATGGGACGGTAGTTTCTGGGATCCAAGGTGGATCCCCCCTTGTGGATTGGGATAACTGTAGCTCTGCGCCACTCAGTGGGCACGAAACCTGAGGTCAGGCTATGATTAAACATGACACTTAGGTGAGGTGCCAGTTCATATTGTAGTTCATGTAGTACATAGCCCGGGATGTCATCTGGTCCCATGGATGCTGTATTCTTGGCTTTAGAGAGTGTGTTTTGTACCTGTGTGGCCGTTATTACTGGAATTTGGCAATCTTCCGGTATTGAGATGGGCCATTTAGGGGGTGAGAGGGGGGTGAAGTTGGCACTGAATCGATCTGCCAGGATATTGGCAATATCCTTCGGATCAGTATATTTAATGCCATTTTGTTTTAGCTCAGAGCAGATCTGAGCATTGCCATTTAGATTCTTGACATAGTTATAGAATGCAGACCATTTTGTTTACATGTGGTTTCTGATGGCAGCCTATATGAGGCCCATGCCTCTCAACTTTCACTAATTTTCAGGGACGTCTCTGATTTTGACTCAAATTGAGCTCTGTCCCTCTGAATCCCTCCTAAAACTAGTGACTTTGGGCAGAAAGGTGGTGAATTACACTTAATGAATAATGACAATAATTAAGAGTTACACACTTCTTTTACTTCAGAAAAGGTGTATTAATGCATATGCTCTGATTCTCTCAATGTTTCAAGTTAATAGCACTAGTATTTTAAAAGTGTCTCTGATTGTCCCTGATTTTTCCAGACCTTTCCCTGATTCTGTTCAAAATTTTCCCTGATTGGTTTAGAGGTCTGATGAGGCCTCTGAAGTTTTGTTAAGTGACTTGTGAGTATCTCCGCATATGTAGGTTTACATGTTGAGACCATATTTAGTGAGGGAAGTCATGTGCATGTGCTGACAACCTGTTTGTCCTTTGATGTGTCAGTTTGTGAGAGTCATGTCTAAATTGTCATAGTGTAACTACATCTCTCACATGCTGTTGTCAGTTTGTTTCAGGATTAGTTGGTTGTCAGTATACATGAGACAATTGCTACATTGTCTCAGGATGTCCATGTTCACCAGGCTGGCCACAGAGATAGTAGGAAAGTGCCCATCCAAGGTTTCAGGTATTTCACTATGGGTTTAGCCAGGAGAAGAGTGGGCAGATGGCAGCACATGGACAATTAATGGATGCTATACTCAGTGTAGACTACACCTATCTAACAAGGCAATGTTACTCTGAGTGCAACTCAGATGCTTCTAGAGCAGCAGGGGGACTGGGAAAGGTTGCAGATATAGTTATTCTTAGGGAAATTATAACTTGAACGCATTTGCATCTATACGGGGCATTGCTAACCTAACCGCTACTGCACAGAGAGCTGTTTACTGCAAACTTTGGGCTTACATAGAATCAGAAAAATAAGTTTTAAAACAGCAAGCCAACAGATCAATCAGGTAAACACACACTAAGCTTTCAGTTAGTAGCCTCCAACTCAGACAGGTTTGCTGCAGCACACATCTGCCACACATGTAGAGTCAGAAAACCCTTTTAATGTAAAAATGATAGTTTTAGCACTCAAATGCAGGGAAACTACAAGATCTTGATACTAGAGTCCTCTAAAATTAGCAGACACCATGTAATTACATATTACAGAAGCAGCAGAAACAGTACAGCTTTGAAACACTACTAAAGTGTGGGATGTGTAAAAATAATACAATATTCTTTTAAATACAGTAAAAATCAGCACAAGTGCAAATGATACTTATTTTTATTTTAGCAGTGGATGGCTTTAGGTGCAACAGATTCTCTGTAACTCAGGTGAAGTGATAATAATAAATTTGTGGATTATTGTATTTCTGAGCTAATTTAATTGGGTATTCTGAATGTTCAGTGCTGTCATTATTTTGTATATCTATCTCTCCATCTGTATATGCAAGCATAAGCTTCCATCAAAAATCAACAATATCAAACCACAAATGATTGATACGTAGTTGTTGACCTAGAAATAAATCAATCTACAAAGGAAAAAAGTATTTCTCCCAACAGAAACTGTTTATAGTTAATATTAAATGATAGACTCCTCAGCGATGAACAGGATAATGACAGCACTGAACATCTGGAACAACCAATAAAATTAGCACAGAAATACAATGACCCACAATTTAATTATTCTGTACAATCAGTTAATGATGGCACCAAAGAATCTTGTCTGTTTATTCTCACACTTTCCTGTGAGCAGCCTGGATTAAGACAGTAGTAGGTGTTTTATTTCCTGTACTTCTACCCTTAAACAGAACTCTTTTAGGCTGTACAGTATTTCCTATTTACTGTTTTGTTTAATGTTTGCAGAGAGGAGATTTTGGGACAGTTTAATTCCTTCTTCCAAACAGTTGCTTTACATCTTGCATTCTATAGCCTGTAGTGTCTGTGCAAGTCAGTATATCATTACCCAGAAACTCACATTGGGAGGGTCAAAGATCAAAAGCAGTGGGTAGCTTCCTCCCACCCACAGTCTGCTCATGTCTCATATCACACACAAAAAGACACTGTCATGGTTTAGAGAACAGAAGGCAAATTTAATCATAATCTTAGAGTCTTAAATCAGAATATGCAGGCTGATGAAATTAATAAAACAAACAAAAAAAAAAAAAACATAAAATAAAACAAAAAATTAACAAGAATTCTTTAACTCACCAACCAGGAATGTGCTGTGACTGTGAACAAGAAATATATATAATCATTCTAGGGATTTCAACTACAGCTGAGAAATGCCATGCAGGGATATACTTCCAGAATGTTTGGAGCCCAGTTGTTAGTACCACCCCACTTTTCTAATGTTGTTTACTTGTGATTTAACTACATAATCGTTTTAGTAGCGCAACAGGTTGCTAACTTGCCTGCGGTATTAGTGGAAGATACGAAGGGCTGTGACTTTTATTCCCATTCTGCTCTGGGTTCGTGGATTAGTTTTCCAGGAATGACACTGCAGTGCAGCATAAGGGAGATGCTGTATTCATGTGTGTGTGTGTGTGTGTATATATGTGTATATATATATATATATATATATATATATATATATATATATATATATATATATATATATGGGTCAACTTCTAAATCTCAAAAGCTTAGAATCTCGAATTTCAAAAGACTGAGTCCAAAATCTCAAAAGCTCAAAATACTGAAAACTCAAAATATTGAATCTCATAATATCGAAAAAACACAGGACACCAACACATAGTATATTCCAGCACAACTACATACAAAAACATATTACTCTTCTCCAACTATAAGAAGGGGGCAATCCCCCCCTATGGTGGGGGGCTGCTTCCCCCACACCACCTGCTAATTAAATATATCAACTCCTAGATCGCACTCCACAGAAGAAAATGGCAAGCATACCATTACGTGCTTCATGACTGCCTGCTGTAACCTTAGTCATGTTCCCTTTTAATTTGCTATACTACAACATAACTCATCTTAGTGTAGTGAAGTGCGATCTTGGAGTTGATATATTTAAGTAGCAGGGGGTGTGGGGGGCTTGCACCCCCGCTTATAGTTGGTGTAGACTAATATGGTTTGCCTTTTATTTGTTTCTGTATGTACTTGTGCTGGAATATAGTAAGTGTTGGTGTGGTGCATTTTTTTCCATATTATGAGATTCGGTATTTTCAGATTTTGAGCTTTTGAGATTTAGAAGTGGACTCATATATATATATATATATATATATATATATATATATATATATATATATATATACACATATATATATATATATATATATATATATATATATATATATATATATATATGAGTGTGTGTGTGTGTGTGTGTGTGTGTGTGTGCATGCACAAGTGCATTGCCTTTTGGATGAGGTGTTAAAGTGAGGCCCTGTCTGCCTGAATTGGTGGTAGCTCAGGTAGATAGATGTAAGAGATGTAATTGAAAAAAGATTTGGAGAAGTTTGTCTGTGCCCTGGGAAAACTTCCCCTAATGAGTTTGAATACCACCTGAGGTGTTCCCTGAAAACAGGACATTGGCCTAGTGAAACTAATCTGTTCAACAAGGCAAAAATAAAATGAGCAATTATTTATATCTTAGACTTGTGATTTCATTGACAATGAGAATGAACATAAAGCATCACAATACCAGAGTTGAAGGACAGTGAGACAATTCCCTTAGCAGTGTTTGGGAATGAACCTTAAGTTCAATAGTATGTCATTGAAATGTGTTTGTAGATATGGAGACATTAAAAACTTATTCCATTCATTTGCAGATGGGAAACTATGCTCATCAATAAAGTTCAGTCTTACTAAGAGCAGCCTCAAATCATTTAAGGGAAGCTGACTGTATTCTGACACTAACAAAGAGCAGCCATAGTTCTGTATATGACAGGGAAAACATCAAATGCACAAGTGTCCTGACAACTGAATCAGTCTGCAAATAGGACAGTAGAACTCAATATATGACCGGCAACTCATCAACTATTTAATAAATAAACAAAGTTTCAATTCCAGCTTAATCTGAACCCAGTTACAGGGTTAATCCTCTCCACAGGAGGCTGAATTCCAATTTACATAACACTGCATAGTGTGATTGATTAATCTACTGGTAGGAAAGGTCACAACCCAGTTTCTGACCTCCTAGGAACAGGCACTAGTAACTTCCTGCAACAGTATGAGGTTCACTTCTTTATCTCTTCACATTTGTTAATGGAGATTGTCCAAATGGTCACTGAGTCCCAAGGCGAAGAAAATCTCCAATCAATGAAATGAAGTCACACAAATCATGTCACAGTTCAAGATAAAACAGTATTACAAGTTAAATACATAGGAACATAGTTACAAAGATGATAACTTGCACTGTGTACAAATTTGTACTGATAACAATGAAACCATCTGCTGAGCTGTCTGCTACCTTACTTGTGGGATCCAGAAACAAAATCAAGAGCATTAACTCAACATAAACATAAAATAAATATTTTTCTTTATTTTGCAATGGATTGTAGACTCAGTGGGTTGCTGGGGTTGATCATTGGAATCCAGGGAATTCCTGGTGAACAGCAAAGAAATCCCTTGACTCTAGAAAAATGATCTGAACAAGTTATGGGTTTGGAAATGTGAAGATAACTATTAGAGACGATACTCTTTTATGAGGAAAACATTACTAGCATCAGCATGTTTTTAGAAGGTTTAGTGACTAATGTTTAGAGGAGGGGTTGACTAACATCTTTTAGGAGCAATTCATAGAGTCTATTGATCTAAAGCGATGACAGTTGCCAGTGCCTATTTAACTTTTTTGTAGCCCTTATCAGGTTTCAGTCCTAATTCTCCCAACAGGGCTCCTGTTACCATAGTATGCTGCAGACCCCACCCAATCACCCCATCAACAACTAACTTTTCCTTGTTACATAACCACCCCTTACAAGCCTAGCCAACACCATTTTCCCATTCCATCAGATCTCATTTGACCCCCCCCTCCTACTTTCTCCATTCATATTGGTTTCCTTACTTTAGATGATTCACACACTTACATTTCTTTGTCAAATAGCACATACACAGACTACTGTGGTTGCATTCATGTCAGAAACCTCTGTGCCACAGCAAAGTAGACAGCTGCACTGAAGGAATGGTCACTCCATAAGGTCTACCTGATTAATTCCATGGTGTCCATAACTCATTATTCATGCCATTTGATTTTCTAATACTGTCTGACCAACCAGTCATAGCTAATAACCATTCATAGAGTTAATCGTATACGATGCAAAGATGATTAAATCATCTGGTACATAATAGTCTTTGCCTTATATAACCTCCACTAAGTACAAGCATGCACAATTACCATACACATCATATAGAATGTGTTAAAATGTTACCATATATATTATCCAAAAAACATTTGGCAAACTTGCACACTGTTTACTCCCCCAAACTATGAAGTGTACTCCGTAGTTAAAAATGATAAAGTTAACATATTTAAAGTAAGCATAAACTTCTCTTAGCTTAATGTAGGACAATAGAGTCAGAAAATTGCGTCAAATTTTACCATCTCTTTCAGCAAAACATCCTTGTTTTCTTAGTCATACTGATAAAATAAAACAATAACATTTAGCTACAAGTAATCAGCAGACTAAATACACTGTGGTTTGATTCTGAGAAGAAAAGCTATGTAAGTATTACTTCACATTAATAAGTTCTAATATGTGAATAAGTAGCAGGGTTACCTTTTCAGGTTTGGGCACCTCTGCAGAATTAACAAAGTTATGTGGCCACACCACAATCAGTAGTAGTATCAGGCTGTATATCAGGAATTAAAGAAGTCAGGCAGCACTCTCTGAGGCAGAGAAACAGATTTGGGGACTGGAATTAACAGAATCAGTGTGCCCCTAGCAGGATTAAAGGGGAGGGTACTTGAAATGGATTAAGAAAACTGAGGAGGATAGGAGGATAAACAAATTTAGACACTTAAAGGAATTAACTGAAATTGGAGGCCCTAACCATAGGAAGTTACTATGCTAATGGCCCTAGGGCCCTTACAAGCCTAGCCAAGTTCAACCCTTGTTCCCTTAAGGGTCTAGAGATATGGTATATGTTATAAGCAGATCTCAATCGGCACCAGCTGCCCCTATCCAAGAGGGACATGGGTGAAACCCCTGGGGGGAATTTGTAGTTTCCCATCCAATCGTCCAAGTTATGCTTAAAAAGGGTTAATGAGGGGCTCTGTTTAACCTGTACAGGAAGTTTACTCCAGAGGAGAAGCAACCTCTGGGAGGTGTGTCTATCTCTCCAGAAAGTCCTGTTGATATCACATGCTAGGTTAAGATCCTCAGAGTGAGTGAATTGTGTTTCATTTGACTTACAAATGTGCAGCATTTCCATTAAGGCAGGATCAGAGGTTGCTCTTTATGCGAGGCACAGGTCGCCTCTGATTAGTCAATATGATACAGAGTATAGTGGCAGTGACTTCAGTCTGTCCATGTAAGATGTGCTAAAGACCCCGACTTTTCTTTGTGAGGAACCTTTGAGGTCTTTCCAATTGCTGCAGGTGCCTGTTTAGGTACATACCAAAGGGAGCATTGTACTCTATTATTGGCTTGATGAGGGAAGAGTACAAGGGGGGTTATAAAGTACAGTTGTATACACTTACCATAAATGTAGATGTTCGAGTGTATTCACTGTTGCAGTCATCACATCTGGGTTATCTGCCTGCAGGTAGCCCTCAGCCGGCCTGAATACCAGTGTCCTGGGATTTCTGCATCGGATGCTGTCGCTCTTCCATGACGTCAGGTCGCCAGGGGTATAAAACATGCAGGCGACGCCATTACATCAGTTTTTCTTGCCCCATATGTTAGGTGCCCCCAAAATAGGATGCAATTATATGGTATGGAACACCCCTAGTAAAAAGCAAATACACATGGTATAAGATATGCCAAACAAAAAAGGATAGGTAGACACAAAGAGAAGTCAGGGGACTGGAGGGAGGGTAACCAGGACTGTAACAGTGAATACACTCGGACATCTACATTTATGGTAAGTGTATACAACTGTACTATGTTCTTCATGTTTCACTGTTGAAGTCATCACATTTGGGTTAATTTCCAAAGCTAAGGAAAGGTGGAGGTAGTTAAGAAGCATTAGGGCTGGCAATCAAGCCCTGTAAGACTGCTGTGGCAAATCCAGCTCTGGATTTAGAAAAGATAGGCAAGTGGTAGTGCTTGGTGAAAGTGTGTACAGAGCTCCAGGTTGCAGCTTCCAGGATGTCCCTGGTAGGGACTTCCCTGAGAAATGCTGTAGAGGTAGATGTAGCCCTAGTGGTATGAGTTCTGAACCCCTGTGGGGTAGGTTTCCCATGGTGCTTGTAGAAAAAATGGATGCAATGTGCTATCCATTTAGAAATGGTTAGCTTTGAAATGGCCTTGCCCTCTGCCCCTGCAGCAAAACTGGCTAGCAGCTGGTCAGATTTTCTGAGAGGCTTATTCCTGTCCAAATAGAACCTAAGCTGCCTGTGGATGTCCAGGGAATGCAGGATCCTTTCCCCTTTATTCTGAGGATTAGGGAAAAAAGTTGGCAAATGAATGGACTTGTTTAAAGCCACACTAGACACCACCTTGGGCATAAAAGATGGGGTTGTCCTAAGGGAAATCCTGTCCGCATGAAAGATAATGAAGGGTTCCACTGCCATAAGGGCCTGCAATTCAGACACTTTTCTTGCTGAAGTGATGACTAGAAGTAAAGCTGTTTTCCATGAGAGGAATTTTAACTCTGCTGTAGCAGCAGGTTCAAAGGTTAGAAGTGTGAGCTTTTCCAATACAAAGTTAAGGTCCCAGGCTGGAGTGGGAGCTCTCCTGGGGGGGGTCTTAAATTTTTGGTTCCTCTCAGGAACTTTTTAACCAGAGGATGAGAGAAGAGGGGTGGCTCAGTATTATAATGAGCTGAGATGGCAGAGGCATAACTCTTAATTGAAGAGAAGGATAGGCCTTTGTGGAGCATTTCTGTTAAGTAATCTAGTATAACAGGTAAGCTGGGCACAGTTGTGTCCATTCCCTGAGACTGGCTCCAGGAACAGAATCTACAATTTCCAGAACAGGAGGGATAGCTAGAGGCCTGTGCTGAGGCAAGCTTAAAAATTCCCTAAGTCTCTTTTTGGATTGGGAGTAGTCCTGGCTCTCCCAGCGGAAATGCTCTCTATGGGTGTGCAGGGTTTCACCAAAGGAAAATTCTTCTGGAGGGAAGCAGAGGGAATGGAATTCTCTGCATCAGAATCCTCATAGGTAGATAACGGTATGTCCTGGTAATCAGAAGGATCAGAGTTATCAGAATCCTGATCAGAAGAATCAGAATGAAAATCAGTTCTGGGCATTTTTGAGGGGGAAGGCTGACTTCCCCTAATTAAAGTAATGAGGTCGTCAGCTATTCTAAGCATTTGATTTTGTGGCATGTGGGCCTGAGAATGTGCTTTGCTCATCGGTTTCCTAGGTGTAGTGTGAACTTTAGGCCTGAGAAATTCGGTATTTTTGGTTTGAAATGAAGTCATCGGTTTAATATGTAAATCGGAAGGTCTGAATACACCCTCAGAAGCTGGTGCCTGCACGGCGGCTTTAGACCCATTCAAGGTAGAGACATCCGCAGGTTCCACAGCCGAAGAAGCATCTCATGACCTACCGGACTCCGAAAGGGTCTCAGTAGAGGCCTGCAAATCTGTAGAAGTGCCTTACTGAGTACCGGCGGACTGGCAACTAGCTTAACGTTAGCGTCGTCAGCAGCCTTGGACCTATGCGGTCTGTCTCTGTCATTATCCTTACATTTTTGTCAGAAGATCGGTAGTTGGATGGCTTATCAAAGCTATTTTAGAGTACAGAGATCAAGAGCGAAATACTTTAGCTACAAAAATTGTCCTTTGATGAATAGTTTGAGCGTTGAACAAGGCACAAAACCAACAGCGAGGGAAGTCTGGGCCTAAACAGGTGACCCAGTAAGAATGAAAATCTCTGTGGGGTATTTGCTTTCCACAGGCAAGACAATTATTAATTTTTTCTGACATCGGTTAGAGCAGGAAAAAAGGATCCCCAATGGGTTACTTATCTTTTAGAAGACATCAGCTCTGAAACTTGAAAAATGAAAATTTCAGGAGGCGGTCGACCAGCACTTGTGAACTGCTTCTGCTTTGGGCACCACACGACAAGAAAGACTGATGTAATGGCGCCGCCTGCATGTTTTATACCCCTGATGACCTGACGTCATGCAAGAGTGACAGCATCCAACACAGAAAACCCAAGACTCTGGTATTCAGGCCGGCTGAGGGTTACCTGCAGGCAGATAACCCAAATATGATGACTGTAACAGTAAAACACGAAGAACATCCTCTTTTGTTCTGTAACTATGCCCTTGCTTATGAGGTGAACAATGTAGAAGTCCTTCCTTAACATCATAGAGACATGGTGATCAAAAGTAGGTTGCTGTCAACCTGTGTGCCCAAATCTCTCACCACTGATTTAGAGCTTAGGGTGTTATTATTAACATGGTAATCTGCAGAGACATCACATTTGCCAAAGGGGATGATGATGCATTTTTTTGCACTGAGTTTAAGTCCATGGCTTTGGCATCAATCATTGGTTTGCCTAAGTCCTTCTTGTAGAATGTTGACATCATCTGGTGACTCATTGACTGCTGCCAGTTTGCAGTCATCAGCAAACTTTGTCAGCTACAGACCTCTTGTTTTTGCCTGTACTTCTGAGAAGTAGATTCCAAACAATAGGAGCCCCAACACTGATCCCTGTGGAACGCCACTTGTAATTGCTCTGCTGATGGAGGTGGAGTCCCCTATTTTGACTGCATGTGTTCTGTTGGTGAGCCAGTTTGCAACCCACCTGACAGTATATGGGTTCACTCCCAGCTGGGTGAATTTTGCAATGATGCGTTGAGTGGGGGATTGTGTCAAAGGCCTTGGCCAAGTCTAGGTAGGCCGTATGCACAGATTTGCCTTCGTCCAGCGATTTGGTGACAGTCTCGAAGAAGTCCACCAGGTTCAACAGGCAGGATCTCCCTTTAACAACACCAAACTGGGTTGGGTCATGTGTTTGAAGGTCTCCTATATCCTTGTTGATAAGGTCCATGGTGATTCTCTCTATGGCCTTGCAGATAAGGCTGGTTAGGCTAATGGGTCTGCAGTTTCCAGGGTCAGTGGATGCACTCCCCTTGTGCAAGAGGATGATGATAGCTGTTTTCCATTCAGTAGGGACAAAACCAGTACTTAGGCTGTGGTTGAAAAGATTACCCAATGGTGTTGCTAACTCCTGTTTTAAATCATTGAGACAGCAGTCTGGGATGTTATCAGGTCCCATAGAGTCTATGTTTTTGGCCTTGGAGAGAGTGGTTAAGACCTGCTCTTTAGAGATAACAGGTGGAGAGTAGGTGGTAGGAATGTTTTGGGGTATATGTGGTGGGGACAGTGGAAAAAGTTTCACTGAACCTGTCCACTAGCAGTTGGCTATTTCCACAGGTTCAATAACAAAAAAGCAAGCAGGCTGTAAGTACTCCAAACCACACTATTTATTGTGAGCGCTTTCGTCAGAGACAATACTCCAACTTCATCAGACAAAAAAGACAACAATTAACACCGCAGCACCACCACCGCAGTGGATAGAACATACAATATTGAAAGCAAACTTAACTGTGCCACCAAAGGGGTGGTCTATGTAGCCTTATGTGAGGGGTGCACCTCATACTACATTGGCAAAATGAAAAGAACAATAAAACAAAGGATATATGAACACCAGTACAGCATACAAACAGATTACTACAAATGCGTTGGCAAAACACATTTTAGATTACCCCACTCACAAGTTTGTGTTTGCAGTAATACAACAGTTAGAACATAATATACGAGTTCGCACACTGGCCCACATACCTCCTGGCCTTAACGAATATGTATCAATCAAATGCCTTTTAAAGCTTAAAACACTTGCTAGGTAGTGCCTATAGCTTGTGCACTAGCACATCAGTTTTTCTAACTAGGTATTTAAGTATATTTTGAATGCCTTTCTACAGTAAGTGTCACTCTGGCCTTTGTTTGCCTACCTACAGTCAGTGTCAAATTTACCATAAGGTTGCATTTATATATACTTGTCTACTGGACCATGTTTTTTGGTCTTTTATTCACACACACACACACACACACACACACACACACACACACACACACACACACACACACACACATATATATATATATATATATATATATATATATATATATATATATATATATATATATATATATATATATATATATATATATATATATATATATATATATATATATATATATATATATTCATGTAGATAAGTTGCATTTTTAAATGTAGGAATAATTAAGTAAAACTCATTCAAGTTTTAATGTTTACTTTATAATTACCCACACTTGTATCAACTATGTGTTTAGCTTCCCTAGTATTTTAGCTGAAAGGGTATTATACCTTGTTATTTTTTAATCTTTAACGTATATATTTTTACTATATGCATGTATTTATGTATAGGTTTCTGATATGTTTTGTATATGGTTTTACGTATACATATTTTAAATGGAGAAGATATCTTGTATTACTTGAATTGTTTACTGTTGCCACAATGGAGTTAGATGTTTTTATATCCCTACATGAATTAGTGAATGTAATTTACTAATGGTTAATTTTTGATTGGTTTAATTGCATCCACTTGTAGGTATATAAAGTAGTTAATTGTTGTCTTTTCTTTTGTCTGATGAAGTTGGGGCATTGTCTCTGATGAAAGCGCTCACAATAAATAGTGTGGTTTGGAGTACTCACAGCCTGCTTGCTTTTTTGTTATTTTACCAGTTTGCTCTTTTTTGGAGTTCTTTCATTGTTTCTACTGGTCAGTATATATAGCACCATTCAGTACCAGTTCAGCGGAAATCTAAGTTTTTCCTTTAATGTTTTGGATGTAGCTAAAGAATGCCTTACGGTTATCCTTATCTAGGGATGCTAATGTAGATTTGTAGTTAGGTTTAGAGGACTTTTTGGGTGTAGCTGAATAATGCCTTATGGTTATCCTTCGCTAGGGATGCTAATATAGATTTGTAGTTAGGTTTAGAGGACTTTAAAAGATGACTTATTTGCTTGCTCAAACTGAGAATGGTATGCTTCCAATTCTGAGATTGTTCCTTCTTGTTCGTAGACAGCAATTTCTTCCTTTTATTACATAGCCTGTTTATGGTGAATATCCACCAGGCAGGCTTGTTTTTTTTTTTTATTAAGGATCTTGCTTTGGTCCTATCAGCAATGGCTGAGTCAGTACAATTGTAGAGATGTTTATACAGTGCATTGATGTATATCCCAGTATAGGTGTCCTTGCCATCAGTAAAGACAGGAGCTTTGAAACTATTAAAGCCTTCCCGTAAGAGGAAGTAGTTGGCTTTAGAGAAGTTTTTTTGCCTAATTTCTCCTGAGAGGGAGGGGTCTGATGCTATTGTTACTTTGAAAGAGAGTGATTTATGATCAGACTTCACCAGGGAGGGCCACACACCTATGGCGGTGCACCATTCTACTATGTTGGTGAATACCAAATCTAAAATGCTTGGGCCGCTTGTGTGGGTGCCAACTATCTGTTCCAAGGCATTTGAGTTAACAAACTCCAAGAACCTTTGGATGAGTGTGTTTGTACACATACAGTTTAACCAGTCTATGGATGGGTAGTTAAAGCCACCCATAACCATGGTGTTTGTATGTATTTTGAGTGACTCAAGTACATCCAAGTAAGCAGAGTGAACATCATGGTTCATAGAGGGGGATCTATAGCTGATGATAACTCGGAGAGGGGTCTTTCCTATAGTTATTGGCACACGGAGTAACTCTAGGGAATCATTATCTTTAACCAATCAGGAGGTGTATTTATCTTTGACAAATATTGATACTCCTCGTCCTTTAGTTTTCATGCATTCATTTTGTGGTCTGAATGTATGGAAGGCATTATATCCTGATATGGTTGGTGTGCTCTCTGTGGCCTTGAAACAGGTTTCTGTGACTGCACAGATGTCTGCATCTTCCAAAGTGATGAGTGCTTCCGGTGAGTGCAGTTTCAGATTTAGACTCCTAGCATTTAGCAGCATAACCTTAAGGTTGTTTTCTGAAAATATTTTTATGTCGGGAATTTTGTTTTTGTGACATTGCCTAAAAAAGCACTATGGGGGAGGCAAGAGCCTTAGCAAGTAGCAGAAATCCCAGTAGAGGCAGGTGGAGACCATCTCTGGCAAAGCATCATGGTCTGCCAACCATATCATCCCAGGCTGACAGGTACTAGATCACCTTAGAATGTCACCAGAAACTAAGCCAATTGTTGAAGTCAATCATTTTTTTTTCTGTACTGAAGGTGAAGGTAGAATGCTGCTTAAGGCTGGGGACATACCCGCCTGGAACACACAGTTAGAGAGCTCATCCATTTCTCCCTTTATATAATCCAGTGAGGTATGTCTCAAGTCATTTACACCAACATGAACTATGAAAGAGTCATAACAGTGCCTGTTGTTGAGAGACTTGAGTGCATATGTGATGTAGCGGATCCTGGCACTTGACAGACAGCTGACCGTGACCTTTTTCTTATCCAACCTGGTGAGTGGGAATCTGTGTGTCTCACAATAGAGTCACCTATGCGTAAAACATTTGATTTTGTGTTTTGCCTTAGGGGTGTGTTTGGTGAGACACTGGTGCGTGCACTTGTATGTGTACTGTGATTTGCTGGGACTGTATTAAGTGAAGTGTGTTTATGTTTGGGAGGTCTCTGATCTTTAGGTAGGTTTCTAGTGAGAACCTCTGCATATGTAGGTTTAGGTGTTTTGTGTGTGTGTGTGTATGTGTGTGGATGGTGAAGGTGGTGTGTGTCAGCTAACAACCTGCTTAGTATCTGATATACTGATTTGTGAGCGAGTGAGCCTAGATTCTAGATTCTTAATATAGATGCATCTCTCACATATTGAATTTGTGCGATTTAGGAGAAGTGGGTTGTCAGTGTACATGAGGTTCATAGGATGATACTAGGCTATTGGCCTGGAGACCCTTATAAGCCTAGCCAAGAATTTTGCCCATGTTCCCTCAAAGTCGGTACCTGTTTTCCCTGTCCAGCAGGGACACAGGTGGGATCCCAGGGGTGTATTTTCTGTTTCCCATCCAGTCGTCCAGGTTCCTCTTAAAGAGGGCTAGAGAGGTACTCTGTTTGACATGGAGAGGTCTATTCCAAAAATGGGGGAGTCGTTGGGACATAAATCTATCCCGCCAACAAATTCTATTAATGTCACAGACCAGGTTAAGGCCTTGTATACAGGTTGGTTGAGTGCAGTTTGCCTTATGGATATGCAGCAACTCCATCAAGGTTGGGTCTGAGATGGCCTTGTATGCCAGACACAAGCCACCTCTGAGCAGTCTATATGAGACTGAGTAGAGGGACAGGGCTCTTAGCCTATCTGTATAGGACAGGTGTTTGAGACTCTGGTTTTTCCAGATCAGGAACTTCTGTGGTTTCTCCAACTGATGCATGTGCTTGGCAAGGTACATGCTGAAGGGGGCACTGTACTCAATAATGGGTCTGATAAGGGAGGAGTACAGGGATGTTATGACCTCCTTGTTCCAGGATGAAATACCCTTATTTATGAGGTGGGCCATGTAGAAAATCTTCCATACAGCGGAGGCAATGTGGTGGTCTAAAGTGAGGTTGCCATCAACCTGGGTGCCCAAGTACCTCACGACTGACTGCATGCTTAGTACATTGTTATTAATGTAACAATTAGTGGGGACTCCATTTTCCCTAAAGGGAATAATGATGATGCATTTCTTGGCATTTAGTTTGAGGCCATGCTTCTGGTACCAGTCATTAGTTTGGGTAAGGCCCTCATGGAGGATGTTCACATCACCAGGGGAATTTATAACAGTGCCCAGCTTACAGTCATCTGCAAACTTGGTCAGCCACAGACCACTGGTTTTGGCTTGCACCTCAGAAAAGTGTATCCCAAACAGTAGAGGCACCCAAGACCAATCCTTGGGATACACTGCTTGTTATGGGTCTACTACTAGAGGTGGCTTCCCCTACTTTGAGTGAGTTCTGTCAGTGAGTCAGTTAGCTACCCATCTGGTAACATATGGGTTGATGCCTAGCTGGGAGAGTTTATCTATTATTCCCATGAAATGAATAGCGTCAAAGGCTTTGGCTAGGTCAAGGTAGGTGGTGTGCACTGTCTTTCCCTCGTCCATGGCTTTGGTGACTGTTTTGAAGAAGTCAACCAAGTTTAACGTGCATGATCTCCCTTTGACAAAACCAAACTGTGTGGGGACAAGCATTTGGAGTTTGCCAATGTTCTTGCTTATAAGGTCTATGATAATGCATTTCATGGCTTTGCAGATCAGTTAGGCTGATGAGCCTATAACTCCCGGAGTCAGTGGACGTTCCACCTTTGTGTAGAGGTATGGCAGTAGCTGTTGCAGAGGCAATTGCTACATTGCCTTAGGAAGCCCATGTCAATCAGGTTGGTTGGTGGAATGGTCAGAAATTGTCCATTAATGATGCTAGGTAAAATACTGTGCTCAGTAACAGGGAGGGGACTAGAAGGTCCAGGTATGGCTAAGAGATAACAAAAAGTTTTAACCTGCGAGGGGCCTCATGGATAAGACTTGTGGAGGAACCTCAGAGGCTCAGCTGACTGTCTAATTGGACAGTCTAGCACAACAGGGAGAAACCTCTGATGGAGCACAAGCAGTCAACTAAGGGAAAATTATCTGTCTAAGAGTTTGTGTCTATAACTGTCAATGGTATCCTACACTGCATGGCAGTGCGCAGTTATGCTGGTGGAGTGCACCAAGCAAACCCACGCTAATGCATGCAACAGGTAGCAATGAAATTAAACTGATTTCAAACACTCTAACTAGAAGTAGCACACTACACTGCACCCTGGGCCACAATCTCCACTCAGATAGGCCCTTAGCTACACTCTACTCTCACTAGGGTGCAGGAAGAGGCCCTCATTTGTGGAGGAAAGCTGGATTAGTGCTCAGAATCTGTAAAAACAGAAATGGGTCCAGCAAATCTGAACCAAGTCTGTGCTAGGCTAAAAGTGCAGGAAACAACAAAAATACAGTAGCATACCTACAACTATCCCTAACCTATGTAATGCAACCAGGGACTCATTCTCATAGGTTCATAGGTTCTTAGGTGGGTACTAGGCTATCTGCCCAAAGACATTTATAAGCCTAGCCAGAATCTGTTGGCTTTCGCCGCCCTCTTAGATTAGTTCCCTGTGCCTCTGTCCAGCAGAGCCACTGAAGTGATCCCCGAGGTAAACTTTCTGTTTCCCATCCACTTGTCAAGGCTTCTTTTGAAGAGTGTTAGCTCTACCTAATGTAGATTGGGATCTTGTTCCAAAGCATGGGTAGTCTCTGGGACAGGAATCTATCCATCCAGCACATCCTATTTATTGTTGTGGTGAGGTTTAGATCCCTAGAGCGTGTGGCTCGAGGGGATAAGGTTTTCTTTAGGTGGAGCATGTCCATCAATTCTGGGTTGGACATGGCCTTGTAAATCAGGCAGAGATCACCTCTGAGTAGGCGGTATGCAACCGAGTACAAATGGAGTTTCTTCAGTCGACCTGCATAGGGCATCTGTTTGAGGCCATTGATCCTCCTGGTGAGGTACTTCTGTGGTCTTTCCAGCTGTTGCAGGTGTCTTGTAAGGTACATCCCAAATGGGGCGTTGTACTCTATGATGGGTCTGATGAGTGATGAGTAGAGGGGCACAATGGCCTCTTTTGATCTGGATGCAAACCCTTTTGTGATTAGGTGGGCCACGTAGAAGGATTTTCTAACCACTTTGGCAATGTGATTATCAACGGTGCAATTACTATTTACTTGGGTCCCCAGATCTCTTATTACATCTTCTATATTTAGGGGACTACCACCTATGTGGTAGTTTGTGGGTACTTTGTTTTTTCCAAAGAGGATGACTATGCACTTTTTGGCATTTAGCTTGAGGCCATGATTTTGACACCAGGTATCCGTCTCAGTGAGATCCTTTTGGAGGATGTCTGTATCAGCCGGAGAGTCAATTATAGCCCCTAGTTTGCAGTCGTCTGCGAAATGGGTCAGCCATAGTCCTCTTGTGCTTGCTTGTACCTCTGAGAAGTATATGCCAAACAAGAGGGGTCCTAGAACTGAGCCCTGGGGAACACCACTTGTAACCGGTTTAGAGATGGACCTAGCTCCCACAACTCTCACCATGTGAGTTCTGTCCGTGAGCCAGTTGGCAACCCATCTTGCGACATAGGGGTTTATGTTCAGGTTGGTGAGCTTGTCTATAATACCAGAATAGGGAATGGTGTTGAAGGCCTTAGCGAGGTCTAGGTAGGCTGTGTGTACCACCTTTCCCTTGTCTATAGCCTTGGTAACTGTCTCAAAGAAGTCCACCAAGTTTAGGAGGCATGATCTGCCCTTAACAAAGCCAAACTGGGTAGGGTCTAGTGTTTGGAGGATCTCAATGTCTCTGTTAATGAGTTCCATGATGATGTGCTCCATAGCCTTGCAGACCAAGCTAGTCAGGCTTATAGGGTGATAGTTCCTGGGGTCTGTTGTGGCTCCACCTTTGTGGAGTGGAATAACCATTGCTGTGCGCCACTCTATGGGTTTGTAGCCTGTGGAGAGGCTGAGTTTGAACAATGTGTTTAGGTGAGGGGTTAGTTCGTCTTTGAGCTTGTGTAGGATGCAACCTGGGACACCGTCCGGTCCCATTGATGCTGTGTTTTTGGCTTTGGAAAGGGCTGTTTTAACCTGAGTGTCTGTGATTTCAGGGATTCTACATTCTTCTGGTATGGTTATGGGCCCTTTTGGGGGTGAGAGGGGGGTGAAGTTTGCGCTGAACCTGTGTGCCAGGATGTTGAAAATATCGGTCCGTTCAGTGTATTTTGTGCCATTCTGCACTAACTCCGAGCAGATCTGAGCATTGCCACTTAGATTCTTGACATAGCTAAAGAATGGTTTACCTTTACATGTGAGTATTGCACATGGGCGACCGTCAAATGTTCGAAAGACAGTTTTCAAGTTCTGAAATCTTCGAACGGAAGGTGGTTTAAATGTGCAATGAGCGAATGCACAGTGAGAGTCGCTCATTGCACATTCGACATTTAGGGGCAGAGCGCACTATAGTGGGGAGTTGGAAATGGTTCCATTCCCCATTGTAGTGCGATCTTGGAGTTAGAATTATAAAGAAGGGGGGTGTGGGGGGTACAGCCCCCCACATGGGGGGTGCAGGGGAGCTTGCCCCCCTGCATTACACAGCAAATACTTTTGTTGTCGACATTCATGTTCAAAAAACAGCGAATCGGCTGTTCGATTTGCTGCTTTTCGAACATTAGAAACTGTCACTTTTTCCAGTTTTGTTTTTATGATGCGAGGATATGACCACTCGCACAAGTGTGATTCGAGGTTTTAAAGGTAAACCTAAAGAATGCCTTGCAGTTATCTTTGGAGTCCTTGGCAATTTTTCTTTCAAAGCTCGCCTTGGATGATTTTATGAGGGATTGTAGTTTCTTGCTGATACTGATCGGGGATGTCTTCCCTTCTTGGGATTTTACTATTTTCTGTACTAGTTCCTCCTTCTATTGTATAGCTTGTTTATGGCAGGAGTCCACCAGACTGGTTTCCTTTTCTTGGAGGAGTGAGTCTTGGTTTTGCTTGGGATGGCATGAGCCATGCATTCTTGTAGCTCCCGTAGAATGTATTAGTAAAGGATTTTGCAGCTTGGACAGTGTTATCCTTTAGCATGGGGGCTTTGAATCTTTCCACCTCGGTCTTAAGTAACGTGAAGTTTGCTTTTGAAAAGTTTTTCATGGTGGCTTTCTTGTCAGGGGTGGGGGTGGAATATGGATATCCAAAGTGATTTGTTTATGGTCAGATCTAACCAGCGAGGGTTTGACCTCTGGTATGGAACATCGGTCGCCCATGTTGGTGATGACCAGGTCCAATATGTTGTCATCTCTGGTGGGAGTGTTACCAGTTAAACCAGGTCATTTGAGTTTATATATTCTAGGAAAAATTGGGCAAGGGAGTTAGTACTTGAGTAGTTCTCCCAGTTAATGTTTGGGTAATTGAAATCACCCAATATTAGGGTGTTTGGTAGGACCTTTATGTTTCCCAGTGTCTCCAGAAATGCAGAATGGGGGTCCTGGGACATGGTGGGTGATCTGTAGCAAGCTACAATTTGAATTGTAGTTTTGCCCATTGTTAGTTGCACGTGGATGATCTCTGAAGCATCATGCTGTGCCACTAATCTGGAGGTGTGGGTATCCTTGATGAATATGGATACGCCCCCACCTTTTGTATTTTGGTTTGGGTTCTGTGGCCGAAATGTATGGTATGAGTTGTAGCCTGGTAGTACTGGGGTGCTCTCTGGAGCCTTAAACCAGGTTTCTGTTACTGCACATATATCGATTTTCTCCATACTGAGGAGTGCCTCGAGTGCGTGCATTTTGAGGTTTAGACTTCTGGCATTGAGTAGCATTACCCTCAGTTTTTGTTACTTGTGCTACTTACAGCGGTGGGTTTGTCTTTTGAGCCTTGCCTAAAAAAGGCACTATGGGGGTGGCAAGAGCTCTGGCAAGTATTCGAAAGCCTAAGGGTGACAGGTGCAAGCCATCTCTAGCAAAGCAGCGTGGCTTGTTGAGCATGTCATCCCAGGTGGACAGATACTGGGTCCCCTTTGAATGACACCAGAAACTTAGCCAATTGTTGAAATCGAGAATTTTTTCTTTATACCGTGGTATCATTCTTGGTGAGGGCAGGATGCTACTCAGGGTCATGGTCATACTGGCCTGGGCTACATGATCAGAGAGCTCTTCCATGTCTCTTTTCATCTAGTCCAGGGAGGTGCATCTCAGGTCATTCACACCAACATGGACAATGATAGAGTCATATTTGTACTTGTTCTGGAGTGACCTGAGTGCTTGTGTTATGTGGCGGATCCTGGCACCCAACAGGCAGCTAACAGTAACCTTCTCCTTATTCAGCCTAGTGAGTGGGACGTCAGTGTGCTGACTATAGTGCCACCTATTACTACTATGTTGGGTATGTTATTTTGCCTTAAGGGCTGTGATTGCATGGCACACTGGTTTTGTGAAGTATGTGTTTCATGGTTTGTGTTGGGGGGGGATGGAGGTTGCTTGGAAGTTTGCTTTGGAGGTCTCTGTTGGTTTTGCAGACTTTTATTTAGAGCCTCCAAATATGTTTCCATGTATTTATGTGTGTTTTTTGCCGGTGCTGGTTTAATGGGTATATGTAAGACTGGTGGTGTAATGCAAGTATTTCCCTTCTCCTCTTGACTGTCTGATCCAGTCTTGGGTTGAGAGAGCTTAGCCTTTAGTTTGGCTGTATAACTGCATCTCTTGCATGTATTAGTGTTTGGTGGTAGGAGGAGGGGGTTGTCTGTGTACATGAGGCACTTGCAACATTGCCTCAAAATGCCCAGATTCACCAGTTGGACTGGAGAGTATACCTGAAACTGCCCTTTGGACATGCCTGGATAGGTAAAATGAACTGTTTTACTGGATGGCTGGTAAGGTTGAATAGAGAGCCTTTTGTACAGTACAGGAGGGTCTAGTGCTAAGGTTTATAAGTGCTTGCTATAAGTTTTGAGCAAGTGCCGGGCTGAGAAATGAATGGCTTGAGTGCTTAAGTTGAAAGTTTGTCTAGTTCCAAGGGAAAAATTGAAGAGGAGACTTTGTGGAGCCGGGAATAGTTTTACCCTAGCTAACAGGCGCTGCCCGGTGCGCAAAACCGTGCAAATACGGTATTTATAGCAGGGAAATGAAAGAGATAGAAATTAGCCCAAAATGGTCAATAAACTACTGATTATTGGGCTGAAACCACTCCTCCAGGGATAGATAGGCTGCTCAAAGCTCCCTTCTCTCACAGGTGAACAGAGAAACTTCCTTCTATCCAAGTAAGGTATGGGCAAACACAGAGATTTGTAACACAGCCCTGAATTTAACACTAACCTGAAAACTGGACTATACTAGCTTAGAATGGCAGGAAACAAGAAAAAAATTCAGAAAATAAAGCAGATACACTCAAAAAAAAAAAAAACAGTTTAAAAGCACAGAAAAGGATACTTATTGTTATATATCACACATCAGAGTTGTAGTTAATGCCCCCAGTAATAAAGTAGGAAGAAACACAAATACAGTAAAAGCAGATGAATAAAGTACCATATATATATATATATATATATATATATATATATATATATATATATATAAAACAATAGAAAACGAACAAACTGATTTAAACAAGTTACCCAATTAACCAGAAAAAAGCTCAAAACTGAGCCCTGCTCCAGCAGTCTTCAATCAGACAATTTCTAACTGCACACCCCTGCTTATTAGGGTGCAGGGGAACCTTCTCCAAAAAAAGATGGCCTGGATCAGTGCTCAAATTATACAAACAAAGCTAGATTCAGCAGGCCTGAATCTGGTCTATGCTACAGCAACAAGGTGCACCAATTTCAGAAAGAAACAGTTCAAATAAGCAGTCACAATAAGCCTGTGACCAGAAATTCCCAGCTCAGAAGGGCAGAATCCAGCCTCTCCTACCACAACAGTGCAGACCACAAACCTTCTTAATGTAGAATAACTGGCCTGAAGCCCAAGTGCTTTAGAATAGCAGACACTGGGCCTAGAGTCAGCAATTCCCAGCTTAGAAGGATGTAAGCTACCTGTCCTGCCACAACAGTGCAGACCACAAACCTTCTTAATGTAAAACAGCCTATATGAAGCCCAAGTGCTTAAACCAAAAGACTTAGAATAACAGTTACAATTTAATCAGGTTACAACCAAGTAGTAATAAATGCAGCAGAATAAATAAAATTGAGTACTTTTAAGAAAAGCAAAATAAAGTAGGAGGAAACACAAATACAGTAAAAGCAAATGAATAAAGTGCAAAAAAAAAAATTTTTTTTACTTCAAATTCAACTTTAAATTCAAACCTATTCAAACTTCCACCATAAAAACTACTTTCCAAACTTAAACCTACAATCCTTGCTGCATACAACCTACCTACAGAATTCCTAAAGCTAGTTGCTGTTGCCATAGCCTATCCCGTCAGCATTCTTATCAACTGCTCTATTTCTGAACATTGTTTCCTCAAGCTGGAAAATAGCTGGCTTTGTTCATGTATCTGCCCTGCTTAAACCCTTTCCACTGTCTATTAGTTTGTCAACTTACTTTCTTTCCACACCTCACTCATCATGTGTAATTTGCCTTCTTCTTTTCTTTCCTTCTTTCCCCACCTTCTTACGTGTCCTGCTAAACTCTTTTCCCTTGTCTCTAAGTTTCTCTACCTAATCTCCCTTCATACCACCTCCTCCATATGTATTTTCTTACTTTTTACTTCCTCCTTACCCCTTCCACATCTGTAATATTTCATACTTTCCAACTTCTTTCCTTTATCTTAACTTTAACCTCTCAACTTTACCCCCTCCCTTTAATCTCCTCTCTATAGCTCTCTCCACTATTCTCTCCTCTTCATATTTCTACTCTACCCTCCTTTCACCTTTATACTCTGCTCATTTTAGTCTCTTTTCTTACATATCTTAGGCTCTTGCCTCTCTCTCTCATCTGGTATTCCTTTTTCATAATTTTCCATACAGTTTTGGCCAATATTTCTCATCTGGCTTCAACTAATAACCATCTTGCTTTATTATTCCCTCTTTATCCTACTGAATGTTCTTTTGTATATTGTGGGCGACTATTAGTCATTATGGTGTGTTCAAACTAGTATCCTTACATATTTTTGGATATTTGTATTCGTAAATGTTTGTATTTCAAAATGTATCTGCTTCTAATTTTTGTGTGTTAATATTGGTAACTGTCTTTGGAGCTTTTCTCCCCAGGCCTCTGCTGAAAATGGGCTTTCGCCCAGCTGGGCTATCCTGGTAGACAAATGTTAAGTAAATGAATAAATAAAAATAACAGCACACAGTAAATACAATGCACAAAGTGTAGGTAAAGTAAAAATAATTCTTATTTTTCAGTAGCAGGCAGTGGATGCCTCAGATAACACAGGAGATTGGTTGGTTGTTACTAACCTTTGCACAGCTGTGGTAATCACAGGGATCTGGCCAAAATTGGTTCAGAAGGCCCACTGAAGCAAAAATAAGTCAGATGGCCTTAGTGAGATTAGTAGACTTAGGAGTCCTCAGTAGACTTACCAGTGCAGTCAAAGGAGTCTGAATCAGAATTAATGGTGTCAAGCGAATCGCCAGTAACATTAAATAAATTAGACTGTCACTCATAATTAACAGGCAGTGTTGTCACATACCCACTTTTTTACATTTTGTCTGGATAACTGAAAGTTGATCAGGAAAATGAATTTCCAAACTTGAATACTGGATTTTCCAAAACTGATACATGACACATCCAAACTGTTCAACCACCTATTCAGTGTGATCTGACTGGGTCTGAGAGAGAGTAAAAAAAAATAAGACCTTCTGCTTTTCACTGTGATGAGCATAGGTACCCCTTTATATCATAACATGAGCATGGCAAGGGAGGTGGAGTAGGTAGGACAAAATGGTGCTTTTGTCAGTTTTTTGCCTTTAAAAAAGGGGGCAACCTATTAATAGATAAAGGTGTGTACAGCATGCCCAAAAGCAAAATGTAATTATTCGGGAGGGGGGGTCATGTTAGTAAACAGATGTCCATATAATTAAGTCTACCACTAAAACCAAAGCCAGCTTTTAATTTTAAAGAAATACTACTGCTAATACTTAGGGTACATCATTCTAAAAGTCAGCTTACAAAATCATTTTCTTCCATCAGTGGTATAGTACAGTGGGCTCTGTTTAACATAAATGCAGATGTTTGTGTTTTCACTGTTGCAGTAATAAATGCTTGGGATTTCCTGCTTTGGAAGCCCTTGACAGGCCTGAACACCAGAAATATAACTGCCCATCCCTGGCCTGGTGGATGGTCTCCCCTCTGACATCAGAATACTGGGGTATAAATGTTGTCAGCTGGCAACAAGATAAACGTTAGTATTTCCCCTTTCTGTAGGTCAGTTTTCTTATTATTTTATTTAAGCTTAGTGTCCTGCTTCTGTTTCTGACTGGCTCTCTGATCTGGTGTTGTAGGGAAAGCTTTGAGCTCTGTTCAGGCTCCCTTTTTTCCTTGGTGCGAGATTCATCTGTTTTTGCCACAGTTTCAACACCTACTTCTTAGTGTATTCTAAACTATATGTCCTTCCCTGTAAGTTTTCATACTGACTTCCTTCATTATTTGAACAACTGACAAGATTCTGTATAAGAGTTGACTAATTCTTCCGAATAGAGTCAAATCTTAGGGCGGCCGTGGTGGTGCAGCGGTTAGTGCTGTTGCCTCACAGCAAGAGGTTCTCTGGTTCAATCCTCGGCTGGGGTGCCTTCTGTGTGGAGTCTGCATGTCCTCCCTGTGGTCATTTGAGTTTCCTCCAGGTGCTCTGGTTTCTTCCCAAAGACATGCTGTAGGTGGATTGGACACTCTAAATTGGCCCTGTGTGTGTGTGTGTATGCGCATGTGTGTATGCCTTCTGTGGAAGGCTGGGCTCTGGGCTCTGGGCTGGAAACTCAACACTGTAAAACTCCACTGCCAATCATGAGTGGACAGGTGATCTGCTGTGGCAACCCCTAACTGGGAAAAAGCCGGAAGAAGAAGAGTTAAATCTTAGCTGTTTTTGTGTTTTCTACTTCTGTTCTGTTGATTAGTCTTATGTATTTCAGAAAATGTATTTGGTTGAACCTTCTTCAATAACTTCTAGAGTTCTATAAAATGGGGAAAGTCTTAACTAAATGTCGCATCATGTTTAAACTTGGGTACTAGAGCTACAGGGTGTAACACTTTACCTAAGAAAATCTGTACTTTAGCTTGTGTTATAAGGCATTCCATCTTACCTCCATGTTTACATTTCATTTCAATTTTCTGTCTACTGATTGTTTACAAACACATGGTGCTTTAAGTGTTAACTGAGATTCCCGAGTCCAGACATCTCTACATTTCTTTTAACTTTACTATAATATTATATTTGATGAGTTTAGTAATAGCATAATCACAAAAAAAAAAAAAAGTACAGTTTTTTGATAGAAACTGTGAAGCATCTTGCTATACATCCTTTCTTAAAGAAACCAGTTCAGATGGTGACATTGTGTTTTCTTGTTTGCAGGCAAAGTAGCATACTTAAGTGAAGGTTTCTTATTAGTCCTTGACACTTAAAGGTTTGATTTGGAATTTGCAATCTTGGCAAACAATGAACATTCATCTTAAACACCTTGCTGTTTTGAAAACATGTGGTTACTCTGGGATATACGTTTCTTAAGTACTAGACAGTGCCTTTTTAAATTTATTTACATCCAAGATTGTTAGAATGTTAATTAACACTATTTATGTGAGGTTATAAACACAGTTTCAAACCAAGTGTTAAAACAGCCATTTCTGACCATTCTGGCCTTTTCATAGTAACTATCCAGTTTTGAAATGTATGGGATGTGTTTTCAAGTGAAGCTCTAAGTCTAGTTAACATTTCTTGATTCAGTCTCGAGTAGTTTTGTGTTTTGATGTCCATATATAATTTCAGCGAGACTTCACTTCAGTAATGAGACAGCATTCTGGTCCAGCTCATCTTGAAATCTGTTCTCTATAACCTCAAACTTTTTAAAACACACTAGATATGCCTTCACATCACATCATCATCTTCTCAACCATTTCTTGAAGCTTGTATTTGATTTTATGATTTCCAATAAGGGATTCCTGGATGTAAAAAGATACACATATCTTGGGATTCATTAATGCCTACAGTAAGTGTACACCGTTCATAGTGAACAGACAACACAAGCATAACTCACACCTTCTTCCTCCTAATTTTAGTTTTCCTACTGACTTTCTTGCAGCTTTAAATAGTGAGGGGGATTCATAAAGATTGACACAAAATGTAGATTACATGTACATTTAGAGTAATCTTTCTGGGTGATTAGAAAACACAAAAATGTGGTAGGGAAGTTCTTGAATAGAGATTGTGTATACTTTGTGTACACTTAGTGTAGGTGTTATTGAAGCTGGCCCATACTTCATGCAGTAAAAATAAATAATCTCTTAAAACATCTACCTGCACATAAATCAATCTCTACAATTCACTGAACCTAATGTTTTAACAAAATAAAAAATATTAAAAACAAAAAGTTAAAAATGTCTATAAAGTACAGTTGTGTGCACTTACCATAAATGTAGATGCTTGAGTGTATTCACTGTTGCAGTCATTATATTTGGGTTATCTGCCTGCAGATAGCCCTCAGCCAGACAATACCAGAGTCTTGGATTCCTGCGTCGGATGCTATCTCTTCTTCCATGACGTCAGGTCATCAGGGGTATAAAACATGCAGCCGATGCCATTGCATCAGTTTTTTCTTGCCCCAGATGTCAGGTGGCCCCATAATGGGAAGCAATTATATGTCATGTTATACTTCCAACAAAAAGCAAATACACCAGAAAGCTCAAATACACCAAATAAGAAGGAAAGGTAGAGCCAAGAGAAGTCAGGGGGCTGGAGGGAGGGTAACCAGGACTGCAACAGTGAATACACTCGAACATCTACATTTATGGTAAGTGTACACAACTGTACTATGTTCTTTGTGTTTCACTGTTGCAGTCATTACATTTGGGTTGATTCCCAAAGCTAAGGAAGGGAGGAGGAAGTTAAAGAGCATTAGGACCAGCTATTAAGCCCTGCAAAACTGCAGTGGCAAAACCAGCTCTGGATTTAGAAAAAAATAGGCATGTGGTAATGTTTGGTGAAGGTATGAACAGAGCTCCAGGTAGCAGCTTCTAGGATGTCCCTGGTAGGGACCCCTCTGAGAAAGGCTGTACAGGTAGATGCAACCCTGGTGGAATGGGATCTTATCCCCTATGGGGTAGGTTTTCCATGGTGCTTATAGCAGAAATGAATGCAATGGGCTATCCATTTCAAAATGGTTTGCTTTGAAATGGCCTTTCCCTCTGCAGCAAAGCCAACTAGCAGCTGTTCAGATTTTCTGAGAGGCTTAGTCCTGCCCAAATAAAATCTACATTGTCTGTGCACATTCAAAGAGTGCAGAATTCGTTCTCCTTTGTTTTGTGGATTAGGGAAAAAGGTAGGCAAATGAATGAACTGATTTAGGGCCACACTAGACACCACCTTGGACATAAAGGAATGATTGGTCTTGAGGGAAACCCTGTCTGCATGGAAGATAATGAAGGGCTCCACTGCCATGAGGGTCTGTAATTCAGACACACTTCTTGCTGAAGTGATGGCTAGAAGGAAGGCTGTTTTCCAAGAAAGGAATTTCAACTCTGCAGTTGCAGCTAGTTCAAATGGAGTTAGCGTGAGCTTTTCCAAAACAAAGTTAAGGTCCCAGGCTGGAGTAGGGGCTCACCTGGGGGGTCTTAAATTTTTAGCCCCCTGAGGAATTGCTTTAACAGGGGGTGAGAGAAGAGGGGTGGTTCAGTATTATAATGTGCTGAAATTGCAAAGGCATACATTTTAATTGACGAGAAGGATAGGTCCTTGTGGAGCATTTCTGTTAAGTACTGAAGAATATGAGGTAAACTGGGCACCGTAGTTCCCATACCCTGGGTCTGGCTCCAGGAACAGTATCTTTTCCACTTTTCAGCATAGGATTTTCTAGTACTAGGACTCCTTGCTTCCAAAATGACCTCTAGCACCTGCTTACTAAGGGAAGCTATTGGAGAGATCAAAGAATTAGCCAGGCTGCAAGGTTCAAGGTTTGAAGCTGAGGATGTAGAATCTGGCCAGCCTGCTGGGACAGCAGGGAAGGTGTCTGAGGTAGGTGCCATGGATCCAGCAGTATCATGCTGCACAAGAGGGGGTAGCAGTGCTGGCGAGGCCAGTCTGGTGCAATACAAATTGTCCTTGGTTTGTCCTGTTTGATCTTTAGCAGAACCTTTGAGAGGAGAGGCAGTGGAGGAAAGGCATGAACCGAGAGGCTTTCCCAGGAAAGGACAGGGCATCCACTTTTCAAGCTTGGCTGTGGGGAGTCCTTGTGCAGAATTTGTCCAGTTGGCAGTTCTGGGGGGAGGAAAACAGGTCTATCTCTGGAGTCCCACATTTGTTCCTCAAGAGGTTGAATATTTTTGGTTCCATTTTCCATTTGTGTGGGTCCATGAGATTTCTGCTTAGGTCATCTGCCAGTGAATTTAGCTTGCCTGGCAGGAATTGAGCTTGTAGGTGTACTTGGTAGCTCAAGGCTGTGTTCCACAGAGCCATGGCTAGTCTGCAGAGAGGGTACAGGTGGGTTCACCCCTGCTTGTTTATGTACCACATAACTGTGGTGTTGTCTGTCTTTACCAATAATTGTCCTGGAAGGATGTGGTCCTTGAAGGCTGTCAGGGAATTCTGTTCAGCTAACATTTCTTTTAGGTTGATATGTAAGTGCATCTGACTCAGGTTCCATTTGCCCTGAATGCACTGCCCTGCCAAGTGAGTCCCCCATGCACAGTCTGATGTGTCTGTAGTCAGGGTTTGGGTGGCAGGGGGTAGATTGAAAGGGAACCTCTGCCCACCAAAGGAACTCTGTCTTTATACAAGGAATGACAGGAATCATTGATTCCAGGTCCTGAGAATGTTGACACAATAGGCTTTTTAGATACCATTGTAGTTTCCTCATATGCAGTCTTGCATATGGAATTAGTAGAATGCAAGAGGCCATGAACCCCAGGGCTTGCAGAATTTTCCTTGCAGATAGTTGGGTCTTTGTGGCCAGTAGTTTGAAGTAGGCTGTCAAATAAACTTGTTTCTCTGGCATGTGGTAAACCATCTGGGAAGTTGTGTTCAAGCTTGCTCCCAGGAATACAATCTGTTGGCAGGGTACTTTTCATTTATGTTGTACCCCAGCGAGGTTAGAAGTTTCTTTGCAAATGCCAGATGTTTTACTAGCATGTCTTGGCTTTCTGCCTGAATCAGACAATCATCCAGGTATGGGTATATTTTAATATTTCTCTGCCTGCAAAATGCAATGGCTGGAGCTAGACACTTTGGGTGCAGTAGATAAGCCAAAGGAAGTGCAGAGAACTGATAGTGCATGGAACCTTCTATGAAGCGTAGGTATTTCCTGCAAGATTCCCTTATTGGAATGTGCAGGTAAGCTTCAAGTCTAAGGTTGCCTACCAGGTATCTTTGCCTAGCATAGGAAGCAGCTGTTGAAGTGTTAGCATTTTGAATTCTGGAATTACCAAAAAGGTGTTTAGAATAGAGATGTCCAGTATAGGATGCCAGGAGCTGCCTTTTCTGGGTACCAGGAAAAGTCTTGAGTAAAAACCTTGTCCCCTTTCTTCTGCTGGGACAGGCTGAACAGCCCTGATACTTAGAAGAGAGAGAACCTGCTATTGAGCCTTTACCCACTGATTTGGGGGTAGGTCTGGCCAACCGTTTGGGGTTGGTAAGGTGTGGAAGTGGAATCTGTATCCTTGGAAAACTATATTTAAAACCCATGTGTCCTGTGTAATGAGTTCCCAGTTTTTTTGCATGCAGGGCGAGCTTTCCTCCTAAGGGAGCAGGCAGTTGAGCAGGGCTTGGAAGGGTTATGGTTAAGTCATTGTGACAATTTTCCATAGGGGGTGTCTTACTACTTCCAGCTTTGGAAGTGGGAGCCCCCCCACTGCTTAGGCCTGTGTGTAGACTGAGACTATAACCTAGGTGGTCTGCTGTTCCTGGGTTTGGACTGAGAAGGCCTGGAAGAGGCTGGAAAGGACCAATTCTTAGAAGGCCAATGCCTACTAAATCTGGGAGGCTGTACTTGCAGGAAATCAAAAAATAGCCCCACCCCTAACTTAACCACTCCTCAATTAGCTTCACACCTTTAACTTCTCTCCATCATCTCCGCACACTTATTATCCTGTACTGGTTGCACTATATAACTTTCCTCTCCTACTATTACCCCTATTTTAGCTTATATAAAGCACTCTTCATGCTACACCTCCTTACCTATAAATCATAATGGCCTCACTACAGAAAACTATATACATAACTCTTTTACTCTTAACTACTATCCTAATTTCTCTATCTATACCCTATGCACTAACCTTCTATGAACATTTTTTCTGTCTGAACATCACCACCCCCACCAACAAACAAATTCACATTCTCACACAAACTTCCTCAATCACATAAAAATTACCTCCACTTCTATCTACATACTTCCAAAGTATCATAGATCGACCCATATCTTTTATCTCCATAACAAGAAAACCCTGATTAACTATAACAAACTCTTAAAGTCTATACAAAAACCTCAACAACATCTTCTATTAGATGGTGATATTCACCCAAATCCTGGCCTCAACATAACAATTTACAAAGACCCACAAAACCTAATATTACATGCTATCCTCACACCAAAAAGACCTTCAAATTCACTCTTAATAGCTCACCTCAACATCTGTAGCATTAACAACAAAATTACCCACCTACATTCCTTCTTAGAAGTGCATACATTTGATATCTTCTGTATTACAGAAACATGGCTAAAGCCTACAACTCAAGACCAAGAAATTACCCCTCCTGGATATAACATCCTGAGATGTGACAGCAAAACCAAAAAAGGGGGAGGAGTAGCCATTCTGTACAAATCAGAACTTCAGGTCTCTTCCTTTAATGTGTTCCTACCCTTAGATACTAATGCAGAAAACCCTTACTGCTAAACTTCAAATCAACAACTCTAAATCTATCTACATAATGTGTGCCTATCTTCCCCCCGGAAATAATATCAATACTCTTGAAAACATCCTTAGCTGCCTTACTACTCATCTACTTCAGGAAACCATTGTCCTAGGTGCTTTTAATATAGACTGGGATACCTGTAACTCCCCAAATCCTATCTCCCACATAAATCTATACGGTTTTTCCCAAATAATTACCTCCCCTACTAGAATCCATAAACCAAGTGGTAAGGAAACTACCCTAGACTGGATCCTTATAAACAGCCATCCTAATACATATAAATCAGGTACCCTTCCAGATTATATGAGTGGCCATGTTCTAACTTATACAATTAAACAAAAAACTCATAGCCCCAATAATAATATTTACAAAACCTCTTGCTCTAAAAAACATTTTCATCCAGACAGCTTCCAAAATGAACTCAAAGCATGTGACTGGTCCCCGCTGCATCATCTTCAACTAGATGAAGCAGTCACCTACTTTGATACTAGATTCATACAGATCCTAGATTACCATGCCCCCTCTCTCTCCAACTGAGTAAGAACCAAAATTGCCCCATGGCTCACAAAACAAACCAGACAAAAGATCCTCCTACGAAATAAAATCTGGGCCAAATGGAGAGCCTCTAAAAGCCCAACAGACCACCTTAACTTTAAACAACTACATAATGCAACCAAAAAAGACATTCTACTAGACAAAATAAAAACTTTTACCTGCACCTCCAACAAGCCCATCAGCAAAAACCACAAAAGTTCTGGTCAAGCATTAACAAATTACTTCAGCCAGGACACTCTAAAACTCCTGCCCCAACAGATATTACCCATACTAACTCTAAACAAGTTGCTGATGCCTTCAACAACTACTTCACTGAAGCCATTCAAACTCTAGCTAACACATTACCTCTTATTAGCACTAGCCCATCTAATACCACAAATAGCCCAGTCCCCACCTTCCATTTACAACCAGTACCTACATCCCTCATTTGCACCCTCCTACAAAAACTTAAACCAGGCACCCCTTCTGCTGACTGTCTTCCAGCAGAATACCTGTAGATTGCTGCCACAGCCATTGCCTATCGCATTTCCATCCTTATTAATAGGACAATTACAGAAAGCACAATCCCATCCACATGGAAAGTCTCCTTTATTATCCTTCTACATAAAGGTGGTGCATCTACTGAACTTTCCAACTTTCGACCAATTGCCTTACTCTCTCCAATAGCTAAAATAATGGAAAAATGTATACACCAACAATTACTATACCACCTCCTCCAAAATAATCAACTTGCTAACTGCCAGCATGGTTTCAGGGCTCACCATAGCACTACTACTGCCCTCCTATCCTTTTCTGACTCTATAAACAAACATCGTAACAACAACCCTCTTTCCTCTGCACTATTCATTGACCTTTCAAAAGCATTTGACATGGTTAACCATCACCTACTTATGGACAAACTAAAAGCCCTATCACTTGACCCACAATCATTACTCTGGTTTAAATCCTATCTGGAAAACAGGCACCAAGCAGTGCTGTGGGACAATAATCTTTCTACACCCCTCTCTGTCAACATTGGAGTACCTCAAGGCTCTATTTTAGGCCCTCTTCTCTTTTCAGTTTTTATTAATGATCTAAATGCCAAAATTCCCCAAGCCACCTGCATACAATGTGCAGATGATTCTACTTTAATATGCACAGCCAAGTCCCCAATCTCTCTCCAGACCCTCACCCAAATAGTATTTAATATTGTTGAAAATTGTTTCATGCAACATTGCCTCCTCCTGAACTCCAAAAAAACAAAATTACTGCTTTTTGCTCCTACCTAAAAGCTACCACAAATTCACTTCACAGTAACCTCCAACAATGGAATTAGCATATGCCCAGATACTTCAACCCGTCTCCTGGGTATTACTATTGACCACAACCTTAACTTTGACAATCACATTAATACTACCATAAAATCTGTCAACAGAAAACTAGGCTCTCTTTATAGAATCAAACCCTTCCTTACGTCATTAGCTAGAACCACTATTGCCCAGACCCACCTTATCTCTACCCTACTATATGTTTCAGCCATATATACCAATCTATCCAAAAACAACCGTAGCAAACTTGCAACCAGCTATAATAACATAGCTAGATTTGCCACTGGCGCCCCTTTTAGAACCCACCACTGCCACAACCTTAAACAATTGGGATGGTTAGAACTGCAGAACCAACTTCAATGTCAACAACTTACTATGACCCAAAAAATCCTTTGCCACCCTAATACTATCCCAATCCTCACTAGCCTTATTACCCCATGCAAAAATCTAGCAACACTACACTCAGCTAATAAACTTTTAGTCTCAACTACTAAACCTAACAAAGCTGGGGACTCACTTTTCTCTAATACAGTGGGAAAAAGCTGGAACCAGCTTCCAAGTGAACTTTTGACTCTTTCTTCTGCACTGCTTTTCAAAAAACACCTTAAATAATACCTTAAAACACATTGGCTTTGTCCCTGCTCTAACCCTGACTAATATTTCTCTCCCCAATCATGCTCTCCCATACTTTGCTAACCTATTGTACTAGGATGCTGACCTGAACTAACCAGTTATTTAACATCTCACTAGTATCTAACAAGTTTCCCTTCTTACTACTTTATAAGAATCTTTATATTAGCTTTCCTAAAAAAAAAAAAAAAAACGGACTCTGTATAAGTTTTTCCATATTTAGAATCTCAACAATGTTCTATTATTATTTTACTATTATATATATTGTATGTTATGTTGTATGTTATGTTGTTGCCTATGCTTGGATCTTTTCTCCCCGGGCCTCTACTGAAAATGGACATGTATCCAGTTAGACTAGCCCGGTCAACAAATGTAAAATAAAATAAAAATAAATAAATAAATCTTTAACAGTTTACATAGATTTAGCTTTTTCCTCCATCCTTTTAAGGACTTCTTCTACTTTGTTGCCAAACAGGTGGTCTTGGTTTAAGGGAGCCTCCAGTAATTTAGCTTTAACATGATCTGGCAAGTTTTGCTCCTTAAGCCAAGCGTGCCTTCTAAGTACAGACTCAGTGACAGCAGCCCTGCAAGATGCTTCTAAAGAGTCAAAACCACATTGCAAAGTATGTTTACCAACTTGTTCAGCAGAATGCATTAAATCCTGTAATTATTTATGTTCAGCACAGTCAGGAATCAACATAATTTTCTGTTTAAGTAGTCCCATAATATGCTGCTGATATTTTAACATATGAAACTGGCAATGTAAGGCCCTAATGGCCAAAGTAGCAGAAGTGTATACCTTCTTACCCCATCTGTCCAAGGCCCTGGAATCTCTATCAGAGGAGGTAGGGTTTTCGGCAGCAGTAGCCTTAATGCCCTTTGGTCCTTGGGAAATGGTCTCTGGATATGCAGTAGGATTCTTGAAGAGGAACTTATGAGAGTCAGGTACTCTGTAATACCTGTCAGTTTTTCTGGAAGCTGGAGGTAAAGTGTCTGGGGCCAGGCCAGATTCCAAGAAGGTATCATCTACAATGTCCAGGACAGGAGGGACAGCTAAAGGCCTGTGTTGAGGGAGAAGTAAGAATTCCCTAAGCCTCTTTTTGGAGTCAGAGTAATCCTGGCTTTCCCAGCGGAAATGCTCCCTAAGAGTGTGCAAGGTTGCACCAAAAGAAAAATCTTCTGGAGGGGAAGCAGAGGGAATGGAATCCTCTGCATCAGAATCCTCATAGGTAGATAAGGGAAAATCCTGATAATCAGAAGAAACAGAAATGTCAAAATCCTGATCAGAAGAATCAGAAGGAAAATCAGTTCTAGGTCTCTTAGAGGGGGAAGGATGGCTTCCCCTAAATAAAGTATTAAGGTCTTCAGCCATTTTTAGCATTTGTTTTTTAGGCATATGGCCTGACCATGTGGTTTGGACGTCGGTTTTCTATGTGTGGGTTGAGTTTTAGGCCTTGATGAAGAAGATGGCGTCGGTTTAAAATGCAAATCTGTAGGCCTGAATACACCCTTAGAAGCGGGTGCCTGCACAGCAGCTCCGGACCCATCCAAGGTAGAGACATCCGCAGGTTCCATCATTGAAGAAGCATCTTGCGGCACACCAGACTCCGAATGGGTCTCAGTAGAGGCCTGCAAATCTGAAGTAGTGGGTATCAGGGGCTGCAAAAGTGCCTCACTGAGTACTGGTGAACTAGTGACTAGCTTAACGGAAGCATCGTTGCCAGTTTTGAACCTATGCAGTCTGTCTCTGTCTTTATCCTTAAGTTTTTTGAGAATATCAGTAGTCGGATGGCTTACCAAAGGCATTTCTGGATAGTTAAACTGAGTACCAAAATAATTTGCTGTAAAAATATACCAACGACGTATAGTTCGGGGGTTGAATAAGGCACAAAACCGACAGCGAGGGACGTCATGGTCTGGGCCTAAGCAAGGAATGCAGTACGAATTAAAATCTTTATGAGTTATTTGCTTTCCACAGGCAAGACAATTGTTAACTTTTGCTGACATCGGTTAAGAGCAAGAAAAAGGATCCCCAACAGGGTACTTAGCTTTATTCGAAGACTTCGGTTCTGAAACTCGAAAACAAAGATTTCAGGAGTCGGCCGACTGGCACTTGAGCACTGCTTCTGCTTCGGGCACTGCACGGCAAGAAAGACTGATGTGATGGTGTCGGATGCATGTTTTATACCCCTGAAGACCTGACGTCATGAAAGAAGAGACAGCATCCGACGCAGGAATCCAAGACTCTGGTATTCAGGCCGGCTGAGGGCTACCTGCAGGCAGGTAACCCAAATGTAATGACTGCAACAGTGAAACACGAAGAACATCTAGCTAGTTATAAAAGTTATTTTTGGCAAAATGCTTTTGTTCCTAAAAAAGCTACTTTAAATAAGATTAAGCTGTCAAGAAATACATATAAACATTAAAACTAATACATCCTATGAAGACCTCATTACACTACTAAATTAATACCATATCTTACCTGTCAACCTCAAAAAGTAAAACTACCTCAAAACATACCCCTCAACTGTACAGATATTTGTCATATATATTTTTGGTCTATTTTTTATAAAACTGTTGTTTTCTAGCAAATGATTAAAGATTGAAGTCAGAATATGACAACAGAAATTTGTGTTTCAGACTTCATATCCTTCAGAAAATTCATGCTAATGCAAAACTTGTTATTCTATCAAGTTTCTAAGTTTGTAAGAGCAATACTTAAAAGTTGTCCCTAGTTTTGGGCATTTGTTCCCTGTTATGTATGGCTTTGTCCAGATTTTTTCTTCTAAGAGGTTGAGAAGTATGCCTCAAAACAAACCACCCTCCATAAATCAGGCCATTCATAAAATGTATGCAAATTAAGCCAGTCTTAATTCAATACACAGTTTATGCAAATTGTACAGTTACTTTGTCCCACTGATATTAATTGAAAACAATACAGCACGCTGAAAGAAAGTAAAAGTACATAAATGGAACATGTGGTTCAGCTCCTGTAAAGTATGAAATGTTTGGTAAAGTAACACTAGACAGCTCAGGTTTGCAAGTTCTTGATTTGTCACTCATGAAACATATTCCCTAAATTTACTGTATAAATATTTAATATATATCAGTCCAGATCCCCACAAACACATACCGTGCACCAAGCCAGTCATAACACACACACACACACACACACACACACACACACACACACACACACACACACACACACACACACACACACATTTGTATATCTGTGGGGTTGGAAGATCTGTCGTTCAGTAAAATGGTGCATAGTTGAAGTTGAAACATTTGGCAGATCTGTCATGTAATACGGCCTGCTGAAGTTGAAGTAGTATAAGATGGAGGAGGAAGGTACTTCTATAAAATGTGACCAGATGCTGGAAATAACAGACATTTGCATCTCAGTGTAGATGTATTACAAAGGGATACAGCCAAGGGTGTAGTCTTCATGAGTTGTAAAACAGGGAGTCCAGTACCCAGATAAGGGGCTGTCCAAGAGTGCTATATAGGTACGAGCCTGATACTCATGGATGGGTCTGTCCAAAACAGTAATGTCACAGTCTTAGAAAAGAAAAAGCCCGGGATGAGACTGGAGCATCAAAGAGGCCTGTAGGCCAGAAGGATGTTAATCTGAAGTAATGCCACAGACATAGGCCAGGAAGGCCTGTACATTTTGCATAAATGAGTCTGAAAATGCAACTGATGTGGACTGAGAGTTATTAAACCTTAGCAAACTATTTAAGTTATGTCATGTAAGCTTTCCAAGCTTGTTCAGTGATGTGACAAGCTTACAAAAGTAAAGTCATGATTTCATGTATAAATGTTTTTGTACAATTTGTGAACTTCAAGGATTTGTAATATCCATAGTTTATGTAGTAAAATGAATGTGATGAAATGTAAAAGCTGTGTGCAATTTGAGTGAAATGCCCTGAAGTATAGCTTGAGGGAGGCTTGAGACTCTGCAGTGATATTCCACTGTGGACATAGTCTGCTTCTACTTAATTACTCTTGTAAGCTAAAGTGAGAATATATATTCCATAGGAAGAGAGACTTGGAAAACTTTTGCTTACAGAAGTTGCCATAATGTTAAAGTTTTAACTGGCATAGTTGACACAGAAAAATTGCATGATTCAGTTCAGAGATAGTGGTTTTCTGGAAAATATATCAGACCATTCTGAAGTCTGCATATTGGAAAATGTTAAATTAAATGTGTGTGTGTGTGTGTAGTATATATATATATATATATATATATATATATATATATATATATATATATATATATATATATATACCTACCTACAAACACACACATACTCACACACCACGTGTATACATCTGTAGATGTGTGGGAGTTGATAATAACTTGCTTTGTGGCTCTGTTTAAATAGCAACAGAGCTTTTACCCTGGTCTCAGCCGAAAATGGGTTCTGCTAAGATGGCTATCTCACACTTCTAAATAACTTAACAAATGTTTAGTTTACATAAGAAAACTTCCGAGATAATATAATATATTTCATATTTGGAGTAATAAAGAACCACCCACTAAGAACTGTATCAAAAATCTAGTAGCTCAAGAATGGAAACAAAATGGGCAGACAAAGTTAAAAGCTGTACAAAGTGAGGACTTTTGCCTCAAGATTGTGATTATATTTTGATTACAAGTAAAGTTGCGTCTTTTCTAAGTGTTGCGTTTTTAAATAAACTACTCATTTTAGTTGACCATGTGTCCCTCATATAAACAAGAAGTACAGTTTAGTCAACACTTCAGTCTCTTAATTTGTAAGCAGATGTGGATGGATTTTAGGCCTGCTAGACTGCAGGAAATTGAAAACAGTGTGTGGGAGGATAGTGCCATGTACATGGTACATACGGAGCTGTGACTGGTCAGTTAATTTATGTCAGATAATTTCACTGTTTATTTTGTTCTATTCTTTTTCTCTACCTTCTTGAGCTGTAAAAATAATTAATTAGCTGACTGCATACTTTAATCAGAATTCATAAACCTGCCAGGATTAGACTGAGTCGGCATGTCTGGGTACTTTAATTATATACAGAAGGAAGAATGCTGAAATAACAGTTGTTAGTGTATAGAATGGAATTACATATCAGTTTATCTCCTGCATTGAATTAATATGTTGTCTGCAGAGGTAGAAGGTCTTTACTAGATTCTATTTCAGAGATTTAATTCCTTAAAAAACTACTGCGCCTTGGGGCAAAAGGAACTTAAGAACAAACCCTTCCTTGTGTGATTCATAAAGAGGCATCCACAGTCATACTCCATTGTATAGCTGTAATACTCTGCACAAGGAGTACACATGAAATGTTTCCCCAAGATTATGCATGATTCATAAACACCGCATCAGCTGTATGTGAGATGGTCCCATTGAGGTATCTTACGGGAATAGCACTTTGTACTTACCAGTGGAGAAGAGACAGTAACTGCATCATTCCCTCTTACCTGCTGATGTGTGGCTCACTTAACAAACCTGTGCAGCAACATCAATCAGCGCATAAGTAAAGAAAAAACAAAAAAAAACTTTTTTGCATGATAGGAAGCACCCTAATAGCAACTAAGTTTCCTGGGCTGGCTGAAACTGGTGCCTTATGATCAGTGCTCTACCCCATAAATAAATTTAAAATAAATAAAATAAAAATCATAGCATAATGAAACATTTCTTTATTGTAATAAAAATGGGTCTATATTATAATCTCGAAGGTTTAAAACTTCGAATCACTAAAGATTGAATTTTAGTGATCGAAGTTTTAAACCATCGAAACCAAAAAAAAAAAAATACTAAATTAAAAAAAAAATAAATAGTGTGTAGGCAAGGGGGCAAGCCCCCCTGCACTCCCACCGTGGGGGGCTGCACCCCAAACCCCCCTACTTAAATATACCAACACCAAGAATGCACTACATTGAAGTAAATGGAAATATCCCCCTACGAAGATTTTCCGTTTAAACGTCCGATGTAGTGCGCTTTCAGTATTCTCGTGTCGATAATATCGTATTCGATGTTATCAGACTTCGAGATTTTAATATAGACCCATAAAAATTTGTTCTTGTAAGGAAAATTTATTTAATCATTTTTTTTTGTTGACTGGGATAGCCTTAACAAGGCAAAAAAGCTCCTTTTAGTGGAGGCCTGGGGAAAGAAAAGCTCTAAACAATGGGAATACAAATATATACAGTAATTTTCTGATTCACGGAGTTCTACGGAAAATACCTCAATAAATATACAGACAACTTAGAGTAATTGTCTAACATGTAGAGTTCTAATGACTAATTGCATTAACAACAGAAGCAACAAAGAGTAGTAATGCAGAGAATTCTAAAGAAACAAGGTATTAATATAAAGATCTTTGACAGTGGTATTTAGTTTATCCAACATTAAAACAGAGTAATGTAATCTTATAGATGGAAAATGGAAGGAATGGGATGAAGTACTGGGAACGTGGGAAGAAGTGTTGAGAGAGACAGGAGAAGGAAAAGTAGGAATTTAGAGACATTTGAGGAAAAATGGAGAAATGTACAGAGAAATGGAGGTGATAGTATACCTGTGCATACAGATTGTGGTGTGTGCTTAAGGTAACTGTAAGCCAAGTGCGTTATAGACGTGGTAGCAACTTGAAGGTTCCACATTATCCCAGTGAAGTACCTGAGCCCAGCCAGGAGACAGTCAGGTGTTGCTTTAATTTGAGTTTGAAGCCTTTTAATTTGTCTGTTAGTTTTTGTGGAAACTTTGTTCCAAAGTTTGGTGACATTAGTAGAATAGGGAGCATTTCCTGCAGCATTGTTTGACTTTGTGGTGGTCAAAACTGCTGATGGATGCTTTTTTTTTTTTTTTTTTTTAGAGAGGTACAATCATTATGCTTGTATATAAAATTATAAACGTAGACTAGCTGGGTGCAGATTAGGTATTGCATTAGTTCTAATCATTGTACTTGTTTGAAGGTAAGAGAATGGTGTGTCTTATATGAGAGGCTACTTGTAATCTGCCTCTAACTTTTTTTTTATTGTTTGTAAACATAGTCATTACAGTTGCATCAGTTAGGTATGGGTTAAGGTTCTATTTTTTTGACTTGCTGCATGTGCTGGTCAAATTTCAGATATTTGAATATATTTATATCTAATAGTTATGTGTGGGTTACCTTTTCTGTAGTAGTGTTATTGGCTGATGTAATTTTAGTATTTCAGAGCAGAGAATTTGTTTTGGTGTGAAGAGTATTAACTTGCTTTTCTTAGGAATTTAAGAATAGGCTTGATTTGTTAGCCAGGATTCAACAGAGGAAAAAGGATGCGTCAATGATTAGACTTGCTATAGTGAAGATGAGGATGGAGTCATCAGCATACTTTACAACAGTCACTTGTTTGGTAGCTGACAGAAGTTTGTATATAAATATATAGTAATTACACAAGGGCTGAGAATTGAGACTTGTGGGAACCCTACAGGAACTGAAAGGAAAGTTGATAATTGTGTGTTTTTGTTTTACAGCCTGTGGACTGTTGCTAAGGTGATAATGAACCATGATAGCATAGAGTGGGAGAGGCCTAGGGATGAGAGTTCAGTTAGTAGTTTAGGATGAGAGACAGTGTCAGGCACTTTGGATAAGTCAAGGAAGAAGGATGTCACTAAATGGCCTGTATTTCCATGATGATTGATTGTGTTAGTGAAATGTAGGCCATCTATGGTGCTGTTACTTGTATAGAAGATATGTTGGATCTGTAAGAGGAGGCTGTTGCCAGTGAGGTGCTCAGGGAACTGTGTATGAATACATTTCTCTAGGAGTTTTGATAAGAGAGATTGTCAGGCTATAGACAGAGAATCCTTTCCAATGTTCACCTTTGTGTAAGGTATGACATAAGATTTTTCAGAGGATTCAGACAAGGATGTCAGCAATGGAATTGTTAAAAAGTAATGGGTAGGCCAGTGGGTGTACTGTCAGCAAGATTTATTCACCTGTAAGGTTATCTTCACCTAGACTTGTATGTTTTAGATTTTGGAGATGCTTTTTGACAAAATGATAACTCATGTCAAAGCAGACTATTTCCAAGTGCTTGTCTCATGCTATTTTCATTTGTTATACCCACCGTAACAAGACTATTCCAAGCACCGACAACATTCATTCTTTTAGGGCATTTGCTTCATCTATGGCTTTTTGGAAAGGGCTGAATTCTAGAAGCATTCTCAAGACATCAAATAGGTCCTCTGTGGATACTTTTACAAAACACTATAAACTAAATTCCTTCTTGAGGTCTAAGACAGGCTTTGCCAATCTCCAAGTGCTTCCAGACCTTTAATCTTCTTCATCCTCCCAGTCAGTCTAAGCTATAGTAATCTACCCATATAGCTAAAGCTACTGCAGAGGTGAAGAACATTGTATAGTTGTGTAAGTAAACTAACAATAACAGTAGATGTTGAAATTTTCACTGTTGCATTAGCCATTTCCTCCCTTCCTCCATCCCCCTTATATTTGAATGTTTTTACTGCCGGGATGAGGGCCTCTGTTTTTGTTTTCCTAGCATTGTCAAGGCTTAGCCTCCTTCTCTCTGTTGGAATGAAAGCTCCGAATTGTTAAGTACCTAAACTTTACCTTTTAGTCAACTCAGTTTGAGCTGACTGGTCTTGATGCATGGAAGGTGCCCTGAAAAGCTTTGATAGCTGGACAGCTGTTATAGTAGGATATAACCCTTGTAGTTAAGGTTATTGGTCAGGTTGGGCCACAAAGCTGTTTCTTTTGAAATAAAAATAAACAACATGACACCAGTTAACCCTAGAAAGTTTATGTTTTTTTCTAAGGCAAACATCCTACTATTAACTGACACCCCGACACAATTTCAAGGCAATACCAGAAGCTGTGGTAAAGTTTAAGAGTTTTAAGTAAAACACCTTTGCTTTATTTATATAGCCATTATGAGTGATTTTGTAGCCGGTACCTAATCTGTTTTAACCAAACAACTTTTGTACCATAACATAGTTTAACCGTGATCTAACAGTTCTTTTCCCATATTGCTGTTACTTGACTTTTTAACCACATTTTCAAACATTTTCTTAATTTGTGATGGCTATTTAGAATCGTTTTTAATGTACGCTGGAGACAGCTGTGTGACTTTTCACTACTCACTGTTATTTGCAAATCTGTAAGTATACAGACAGATGCATACTGTTACATTTGGCTATTTCCTATCTATAGTATTTATAACAGTGTGAAACCATCTGCCTTGTATATTTACATTCAAAATCTGCTATTCTTATACTTTTCACTTGAACTTGATTTATTCTATATTTATTCTGAGTATGATTACTTTTATTACTTCTAATTGAAGGTGCTTTGCTTTTATTGTTTTTTTTTTTGTTCTGCACTGCTTATCACATTGATTGACTAACAAAGCACAACATGTATTTTTATTCAATGTCATTAATCTAGGTTTGCCACAAGCAAGGCACTGTTATACAGAACAAGTGCTATTTTGGGAAGACTTACTGCCATAATTCTACAATACTAAATGATTTATTGGTGTTTTGTGTTTTTCATGTTTAGAATATTTTTTTTTTACTTATTAAATGATTATGTAAGCTAGACATCTGTCACTGCATGTGCATCACGATTTTGCTTCTAATCTCTTCATTTGTCCAGTTGAGTGGCCGGGATCCCTGCAAGTATTGTGGAGTTCTAATAATCATAACACTCTGGGTTTGGAAAGACAACTGGACCTGGTGACAGAGGATAAACAAGTAATTATGAAGTAGTAGAATAATGTTGCAGTTTTTTTGGGGGGGGTGTAAATTTGTAGCATTGTATGAGATCTTGCTGGGATAATTTTATATTGCAAGACACACTGAAAATGCTGTTAACCTTTGTGAGGATAGAATCGGCTGAATGAGCAAAAATGAACAGAAATCCACCCAGAGTTATATGCCTATTGATAAGGTTAGGTAAAACTAGTAAGTTTAGGATAAATGTTTAAGTAGGAGCTGTACTACAGGGCATAAGGTTCGGCTGCATTTGTACAAAGAAGAGAGCCTTGTGAAATCTAACGGACCTTTTGGATGCTTACAAAACTATAGCCTCTGGTTGGAGAAAAAAAGGTGCTTTCCAAGAATCCTGCTGTCTATAACTTTAGGGCCATACTTCTCGTCAACTTGATTTCTTAACAAATAAACTGATACCTCTGCAAACCTTTGAAAATAATTTTGAAGTACAAGCCATCAGGCAAAACTCTAAAATCCATTTTCTTTTCCAAAAACAACATAAAACTGAAACTGAACATCACCTATTGGTGTCAATCATACATCTTAAAATCATTCTGTCTTTATGACACTAAGCTATGTAACGCTTTTCTGCCCTTGAATTAGAGATAAACTAAGTTTAGACTCATTTGGAACAATAGCCTTTCTTGGTTTTATGCTTGTGTGATTTGCAGATGTTTAGAGGATTTAACTTGATTATCTATTACTAAGGTTAGTTGTGCTCTAATCCAGATGAGTCTGAGGTCAAGCTGGTGTCCACTTTAACTATATTAATTACAAACTGTGTTTCTTTCAGTTATAAGTATTAATACTGGCACTGTATGAACGTGCTGTACTTTTCTTTTTTTTTCTGTTTATTAAAGTCATTAAAACACAATTAAAATAGAATGAGGCTTTAGTGAGACAGTACCATATGTATCTTTTTTAAATTTATTTATTGATTCCTTTATTCACTCACACATTTACTTCAATTCTATACTGGTAGGTAGGTAGACTAATCAAATATGCCCATTTTCAGCTGCAACCAGGGCAGCTACAAATAAACCATAAATGTAGAAAATGTAGACTTCAAGTATTTACACTTTTACAGGTTGTGACGAAAGGAGATACTGCCAGCCCACCTATCTGGAATTTTGTAAATAGTTATAGGTCATTGGTGAATATGAACATGATTTATACAAGATGTTTGTGTTATAACTGTGTTAGAACTGTATGACATTTATATGTCAAGCTGGTTCGTACAGACGTGTGTTGAAAAGGTATTTTATAAATTGTTTGTGTTTGAAGTGCATCCACAGTGTGCCCTGTTGGAAGAGAACAGAAATGTACTTGCACTATTGTAATTGTCTAAATGTATATATTTTAACAATGGAAACTAGAATACAGGAAGCTAACGTCCGTCCAGCAAATTTTTGGAAAATAGCTGAAATTAAATTACTTTATAGGCTACACAATAAAAGATGGTATCTTCCAGTTTTCAAGGCAACTAGAGACACAGAGTCTGTGCTGAGGAACTTTCTGCATTGTCTTCAGAGTGAACTAATTACAACCTCTGAACGAATGAAGGAATGCAATTGTTTTATGACTTCCAGCATCTGCCAAAGATCTTAGGTCTATGCACTTTTACAGGTAGATGCTAAATACTGCCATCTTCCAGCAGTGGGGGTTTAAGCTGGGAACTAGAGTCAGATGACAAGAACTTACGTCATTCTGCAAGTTATCCCAGCGTTAATATTTGAGATATTAATTTGAGATGTCTCTAAGTGAGACAGAGCAGTCTCTGTATGAGGTATGAGTGCTTACCGAGGGTAAGTTATTACTGCACAGATACTGACAGTAGCTGGGGTATGAGCGCTTACTGAGGGCAAGATATTACTGCACAGATACTGATAGTAGTTGGGCTATGAGTGCTTACTGTGGGTAAGATATTACTGCACAGATACTGATAGTAGTTGGGGTATGAATATTTACTGAGGGTAAGATATTACTGCACAGATACTGATAGTAGTTGAGGTATGAGTGTTTACTGAGGATAAGATACTACTGCACAGATACTCATAGTAGTTGGGCTATGAGCGCTTACTGAGGATAAGATATTACTGCACAGATACTGACAGTAGTTGGGGTATGAGTGCTTACTGAGGGTAAGATATTACTGCACAGATACTGATAGTAGTTGGGCTATGAGTGCTTACTGAGGGTAAGGTAAAAATGATAATACTAGTTTAAGATATAAGCAAACAGAGAAGGGAGGCAGGGTAAGGGATTAAGGAGAAGGTCATGGTGTGTTATGAAGGAAGCAATTACATTTAGTAGAAGTTTTAAGGTAATGAAAGAGAAATGTTTGAAATAATTTGATGGAAGGTTCAGTGCATACATCTGTGGGTATGGAGTTCTATACAGTGGGCCCAGGTTTGCAGAAGGATCTCTGTGCAATGCTATTTGCAAACTGTGGTGGAGTAAGGTTGGTGATTCAAAGACAGGTAATTTCTTAGTGTATAATGGGTTTTAATTACATGGTGTTTAAAAGGAAAAATTGGATAAAAGTGATTGCAGAGTTACAGTGGAGATTATAGATGGTATGTACAAGAAAGGAGCAACTTTCTCAGTTATTGGAAGGGAGTTTGCAGTTGTAACTAGGTGGCTAATGTGTATATGAATATCTGAAAGGTTCATGAAACAAAACAGTTTGCATTAGTTATTTTGTAGAAACTTTCAAGATATTGTGTAGAACGATTAGTGCTTGGCTGTAAATAGGAAGGTTTTTATAATGGCTAACTAGCATTTCAGTAAGACAGCTTGCAAATGCTGTGTATATTTTAAGCTGGGCAAGAACTGTGAAGGTTGTGGATTCCATATGATGAAGTAAGAAGGTATGTGGATCTTGGTATATTCTTAAGTGCTTGTAGGGATAAAATTTGTAAATATTTATTGTTTCAAAAGCTAATTACTAAGAGATGAGTGGAGTCTGAGTATATTAGGGGGTAACAAAGAGCAGAGTGTTGAGTTTATTGGGATTTCTGAGCAGCCTGTGTGAATTAATCCTGAGACAGACCCTTTGGAACTAAAGCTGAAGTACTTTTTAGAAAATATGACCTGATTTGTGAAGGAGGTTATCTGCTTAAAATACTATTTTCAGTTGTGGTATTTGCAAGTGTAGCATTGAACCACAACTGATTTGGGGATAGTGGATGAGGAGAAGAAGAAGGAATCAGTGAAGTTAATTTTTACTCCTCTTTTCATCAGTAGTTTCAGTACCAGTTGAGAAAAGATAGGCAAAACCAGATAGATCCAGTTTAGAGATCAGTAGATCACGGTCAACAAGGTCAGAGGCTCTCTGTATGCCAAAGAATATGGCTTCAATGAGTTCATCTTGAGACATACTTTGGTGTGGTTGTTGGCCAAAGGTAGCGTAATTGGAACTGCTATAGAAGGGATGAAAACCATGTTGTGCCTTAGTAAGAAATCCATTTAACTGGATGTGAACACCTAGGTGTTTTAAATACATTTTTCAAGTATTTCACTGGAGGGGTATTTTGGACATGTAACAGAAATGTTCTGGAGATGCAGGGTTGTTTACTTTGGTGAATGTGTCAATTACAGCAGTTTTCTATTCATCTGTAACAGATTTTACTGTAAGACTGCATTTAAAGGCTAGTGAGTTTGTAATAAATGGCAACGAAAGTTTTTGTCAGAATTGTTTAATGAAGGGTTCGTTAGCAATTTATGTATAGAATTAATCATGATATGGGTAAGTTAGAAGGTATTAAATGGAGTAGTTTGGGTGGGAGTAATCAGCTTAAGAGAGAAAGGGTTATAGATAATGCTGGGTGATGGGGATAATTTTTATGGTAAGCAACATGTTTTATAATTCATCAACTGTAAAAGTTTGAGTGACTTGGAAAAGAAAGTTGATGTTGCTTGGACTTAATGTCTCCGAGATCTTTCCAGAACAGCTTAAGATTTTTGGAGCATTGCCTTTCCCCTTTACTTAAGATAAACTGAGTTAGCTGTTTTGGCGTTCATATGTATGCACAGGCCATAAGAATATATTGCTAGGGAAGCTTCCACTAATGGCAGACTTTGTCTTCCTGTCTTAGTATGTTTGTTTCATCTTAGTGGAAAGACATTGGCAGTAATTTTCTCTACATCTGTGACACCTGGTAGGTTAGCTTTGACTGTATGGGAAAAAAGAATTGTATTATGGCAATGAAGAGATTCCGAGTCATTAGTCATTTGATATGATGGGAGAATATAATAATAGTTTAGGTAAGTAGATCAAGTTCTTTGCTGCTAGGGAAGGAACAGTTAGAATATTTAAGACAAGGAAGGAGAAGTTATGATAAAAAGGCTTAAAGGAGGAGTGCAGTATAAAATGTGAATAAAAATGCAAAAGAAAATACAAAACTTTTTACTCTCATCAAAAGTCAGGAGGTTAAAGTTTGGAAGAAAGAAATAAATATATTGAATCCATTTGATCTCTAAGGGTTTAAAGTAGACGAGACAAGAAAGTAGGAAGGAAAGGTAGGGGTGTGAAGCTTGGGTCTCTGGTCCTACCAGCATACCTCTCAACTGTCCAGATTTTCACCTCATATTTCTGGTCCTTTCCTCATAACATTTGTGTTTTTTCTGGATTTTTGTGGCAAATCAGTGATACGTTTGAGTTTCAGGCTTCATATCCTTCAGAAAATTCATAATAACACAATGCCTTTTATTCTAGCAGCTTTCTACATTTATGAGAGGAATATTTAAAAACGGTTGCTGTTTTTGGGGCTTTGTCCCAATTTTTTTGTGCTAAGAGGTTGAGAGGTATGCCTATCAGACATTGATAGGAATTGGATCTGACTCAAAGGAAAGATAGAAGATGTAATAAAAAATAGTTTTACTCTCACTAAATGAAAGTAGTTAATATTTTAAAAAAGTAGACGGTTTTCAGCCAAGTGTGAGGACTGATGAGAGAAGAATGACTGCAGTAATGCTTTACTCTGCCAGAATGTTAAACTGAATGTTAACAGGGCTGTTGAAGAGGCAGAACTGTGGCAAGTGTAGGGCAAATGGAGCAACTCTCCTCAGCACCAATTTGTAGGTGACATCAAACCTGGAAAAAAAGTTTGATAATTTACAGGCTGCGATTAAGTGATCATAATTTCAGGCATTTAGGCTGCTTGCAAAGTAACAAACTAGGCAGATTACAGGCTATTAAGTGAACACAATTGTGACAACTGTTTTTTTTTATCTTGATAGTTTATAAGCTTATAAGCTGTCATTACACAGTCACTAACAGACTGAGAGTTGTGCCAAACAGGTGTGCTAACCAGTGTGCCAAATTCCTTTGCTACAGCTCTGTGAGAAGGAGATATTTTAAGGAAATTATAAAGAAAGCACATCTACCAATGTTAAGGCTGAGGTATGGGAACCTGAGAATTAAAAAAAGGAGAGAGAAAGGTATAATGAGGACTAGTACTTCAGAAAAAGGTGACTTTACTACCAGCTTTGCCCAGACTATAAGGTAGATTCACTGACACCAGTCAGCTACTATAAGGCTCTTACAAAGGGTATCCAATTATATGGTGCAACATTAATGCTAACACAAATGGTAGTAGTTGTCCAAGATGGCAAGGCCTTCTGACCCACATAGTGTTACCAAATAAATATAAGTACTCTCAAAGGTTATATAATACTTCCGCGGTGGTGCAGCGGTAGCATTGTTGCCTCACAGCAAGAGGTTCTCCCATTTGATTCTCGGCTGGAGTGCGGGGAGGGCCTTCTGTGTGGAGTCTGCATGCCCTCTACGCAGTTGGGTGGGCGTTCGAAAGACATGCGTAAATGGGCGTGCCTTCGTTGAAGGTTGAATGTCGAGCTGGCACCTCAGCGTTCGTGAAAATTTACTGCCAATCATTAGCGGACTGGAGTTCCTCTGTGGTGACCCCTAACCAGGAAAAGCTGAAAGACAACAACAACTCTCAAAGGTTATATACTTTCTACAAGGACATAAAAGTTTTAAATATATTTAATAATAAATGAGCATGAAAATACTGAATATATATATTTTCACAGTAAACCACAGAGTTCAGATCACAGAAAATATTGAAAAGAACATTGATGGATAGATCACACAAATAAAGAAAAACAATATCTAAACTAAGCTTCACTATATTTCTGACTAAACTAAAAGAAATACTGCTCCCTAGTTAAGTTACTTACTACCATAAGGCAAGATGCTGTGGGTAGGGGCTTCCCAAACAGAATACTCAATATTCTGAGATTCTCTTTGTAATATCTAAAATATAATTTCTAAGAGGGCTGGCAGAATGACCTCATCTGGTCACCTGACTTTAAGTTCTCGCAGTATTCCCCTGTGAAGCTGAGAGAGGAATTTAGCATAAACAGCTATAATACACATCTAAATGTTTATGACAGTGCCCTGGAATTTCCCCTTTTACTGAGCTAATTGCATGAAGGCTTCTCCCAGATGTAATGGCTCTGATTCATTCTATTCAGCATTGTGGGGTCCCATTTTAATGGTTTAACAGCTCATTTACATTTCCCTTATTTTTCTTAAAATAAGCCAGCTGGTTAACCTTTTGCTGTCCCAGTATCCTCTATTAAAACATATATATTTATTTCACTTACAACAATACATGTACATTTATTTTCATTTCAGCAGGGTGCACTGTTGACACATTTTAACACAAGCAAATCTCGCAAAATCATTTTCAGCACAAGCATCAGACAAATCAGTTGGATATACAAATGGCATACAGTTCTAATACATTTGTAACACAAACATCTTGTATACATCGGTTTGATATTCAAAGGACATATCATTCTTTACAAAACTCCAGCTGGCTATGCCCATATCATCACACCAAGAATCAAGCTCAGCCTGTAGCAGTGACAGCTAACTACTACACATCCATATATATGTTTTAGTGAATGTGGTTGAAAAAGAAACAGTTTAGAAGTTACTTTGTTTCTGAACTGAACATAAAAATGATGGATAATACTTTCCAAGGTGGACTGGAGGATACAGTAGTACTGTGACATATTTGTAATACATTGGTGTCTAAAGTTACTATAATTGTTATAGTCACTTCAGAAATAGGACAGTGATACAGATCTTAGCATTGCAACCTCATAACTCTTGATGCTCATCTTCGGTTACTGGCTGGAGTCCTTTCTTTGTGGCATCTCCCTTTGTCCACGTTTTTTCTGCTCTGTGATGTGGTTTACCCTCAAATCTTATTAGGGGTGACATCCCCACTCTGGGACAGTAATCAAGGAGCCTGAATCCTCACCACTGACACTGGAGAGGGATGTTCACGTGGAACAAAAATGGATACACCCAGTATTTCCAGATGCAGTTTTCTGTATCAAGCACAATTTCCCTTAAGAGCACACAAGGAACACACAAAGTCCGGGGTCTGGGTTTCTCTCTCTGTCTCTCCCCAGGTCCCCAGTAAGGCTCCCCACTGGCAGAGGTGCAGAGTTAAGTCCTCAACTGAGTGTCCAAACCAAGTCCTCCACCAGTCTCTCTCTCTGAAACCACTGCTTTGTGTCCCTGTTCCAAGTAGGTGACATACACACTGTGAGATTTGATTTTCACACACACAAACACACACACACACACACACACACACACACACACACACACACACACACACACAAACACATGCGCACACACACACACACACACACACACACACACACACACACACACACACACACACACACACACACACACACACACACACACACACACACACACACACACACACACACCTGGGAAAGGCTGGCACAGATTTACCTGCTGTACCCCCTTCTGCCCAGACTATGAGGTAGTTATCCCCACCATGAGACACTACAACACCAGCTACCTAATGCTCGTGCAAGGGTACCCAATTATACTGAGCAAAATTAATATTAATACAATGGTAATGCTGGCCAAACAGCCAGAGTTCAGGAGTGGCCACAGTGTCACCAATAGATATAAGTACTCTCAAAGGTTAAAATATTCTTTAAAGGTCAAGTCACAATGAAAAGTTTAAATATATTTAATAATAAATACTAGAATATGAAAACACAAAATATCTATTTACAATAAACACCAGAGTTTCAACCACAGGAAATATGAAAAACAACACATATGAATAGATTCACGCAAATGCAGAAAAGCAGTACTTAACTAATCTCACTATATTTTCCTGACTAATCTAAAGAATTATTCTTCCCTGGTCACTTACTAGTGTAAGGCAAGATGAAGTGGGTGTGAGATCCTTCTATGTCAGGTTCCAAGAAATAGACTGCAGTGAGAGTTCAGTCTCATCTAGTATTAAACATTATTTTTGTGATGGATTCAAGAATAACATCACATACATCTGGTCAACTGACTCCTGGTTCCCATGCAACCCCCTCCCCCATTGCTAGAAACTGCCAGGAGTTAGCACCTACATGTCAATAATACACACACAAGAGCACTGTTCAGATCTGGTGCAGCTTCTGGAAGTCATAAAACAATTACAAACTTCTACTACCCCAACAGAGACTAATGAACCATGCTTCTTACAGACATTGGGTCTCTGGCTTCATTCAAAACTGTGAGATAAAGTACAGTTTTGTACCTACCATAAATGTAGATGTCCGAACTGGATAGCATCTGCAGTCATAACAAATGGGTTGTCCTGTCGTCAGGCAGCCCTTCGGTCGGCCGGATTCCAAAGTCTGGGTCCGGCTTCGGCTGATGTCGCACTTCACCCGACGTCATCTCTGCTGGTCTTCGGGTATAAAGGCATCAGCCGACGCCACTTTCCTCAGTGTTTCTTGCCCCAGATGCCAGTTGCCCTCTTGGAAAGCTAAATTTGGATAAATGCCAATGTTTCCAAAAAGAGATAGAAGGCAAACACAAAAAATAAGCATGTATGTACATATATACAAACAAATACACCATAAGAGACTCCCCCCCAGCTAGCTATTGGGAGGGTAAATACCCTAGGAGTACCACAGAGGGGAAGGAGGGTGGGTAATCCTGACTGCAGATGCTATCCAGTTCGGACATCTACATTTATGGTAGGTACAAAACTGTACTATGTCCTTCATGGATGCATCTGCAGTCATAACAAATGGGTAGAATACCATAGCCAAACTAGGGGTGGAGGAAGAAAAATGATGGTGTAGTTAGGATCCCTTGCAGTACAGCAGTGGCAAACCCTGCTTGGGATCTAGAGTATAGAGGTAGATTATAATGCTTGGCAAATGTATGCACGGAGGTCCAAGTAGCCGCCTCAATAATGTCCTTGGTTGCCACTCCTAAGAAAGCTGTGGTAGTGGCTGTAGCCCTTGTAGAATGAGGTCTTATGTTCTGTGGAATTGGTTTTCCATGGTAGGAGTAACAGAATCTTATGCAATTTCCTATCCATTTGGAGATTGTCTGTTTGGAAATTGCTTTTCCTTCCCTTCCTGTTGCATAGGCTACTAAAAGCTGGTCAGTTTTTCTGTTACCTTTGGTTCTGTCCAGGTAGTAGCGTAACTGCCTATGTACATCCAAGGTATGCAGCAGTCTTTCCCCTGTTCTGTGGATTGGGAAAGAAGGTAGGTAGGTGGATTGCCTAGTTTAAAGACACTCTGGATACCACCTTAGGCATAAATGTAGGATTAGTTCTCATGGACACCCTATCTTGATGGAAGATTAGGAAGGGTTGCACTGCCATTAAGGCCTGTAGTTCCGAAACCCTCCTTGCTGAAGTAATTGCCAGTAGGAAAGCAGTTTTCCATGATAGGTGCTGCAGATCTGCTGTTGCTGCTGGTTCAAACGGAGGGAGTGTCAACTTTTCTAGCACAAAGTTCAAGTCCCATGCTGGCAATGGTGGTTTCCTAGGAGGTTTTACATTCTTGATCCCTCTGAGGAACTGCCTGAGCAGAGGATGCGAAAAGACAGGTGGATCGAAGCTGTATTCTGCTGAAATAGCTGATGCATGTATCTTGATGGAGGAATAGGACAGGCCTGTATGTAGAAGCTCTGCCAAGTACTCCAGGATGTTAGCAATATCTATGTTCGCCACATCTTTTCCTCTTTCAGTACTCCAAATGACAAACCTTTTCCATTTTCCTGCATAGTTCCTTCTTGTTGAAGGTCTGCGGGCTTCGAGGATAATGTCTTTAACCCTTTGGGATAGATCTGGGTTAGTTGCTGCTATGTGAGGTTCCAGGCAGTCAGTTGCAAGGTTTTTAGGTTTGGATGCATGATGTTGTAGTTGTTCTGAGTTAACATTAGAGGCCTCAGGGGTATTGACCACATTCTCCCCCGAGACATGCTCCTCAGCAATGGGTACCAGTGTTGTCTTGGCAGCTAACAGGATTATCCTTGACGTTCCTCTTTGATTTTCAGTAGTACCTTGTGCATCAAGGGAAGAGGTGGAAATGCATATGCTGTCAGGCCTTTCCAACTGAAGGATAGAGAATCCACCTTCCATGCAAGTGGGTGGTATGTCCTTGTACAGAATTTTCTGAGTTGGTGATTGAGTGGGGATGCGAATAGGTCTATTTGTGGCATTCCCCATTTCTTTGTGATGGCCTTGAAGATATCCGGGTGTAGCATCCATTCGTGAGCATCCGAGGTGGTTCTGCTTAACATGTCTGCTAGGGTGTTCTCTTTTCCCGGCACAAATATTGCCTGCAGCTGGATGTTGTAGCTCAGAGCTAGATTCCAAAGGTCCAGAGTCATTCTGCACAGGGGGTATGAATGAGTGCCTCCCTGTTTGTTGATGTACCACATGACTGTGGTGTTGTCTGTCCTTATCATTAAATGGCCTTCTTTGAGAAATGGTCTGAATTTCTGGATTGCTAGTTTCACTGCCAGCATTTCTTTTTGGTTTATGTGCAGGTGCAGCTGGTCTCGAGTCCACAATCCTTGTATGCATTTGTCCAACATATTCTGAGGCGTCCGTTGTGATGGTTTGGTTTGCTTGACAGTTGTGGAAGGGTAAGCCTGGGTTTGACTGGCATGTTTGAGCCCACCATAGGAACTCCTGTTTTAGGCATGGAATTAGTGGGATTTTGGTTTCTAAGCTGTGCCTGTGTTGAGACCATAAATTCTTTAGGTACCACTGTAGCTTTCTCATATGCAGTCTGGCATGTGGGACCAAGATTATGCATGATGCCATGAAGCCCAAGGCCTGCAGAACTTTTCTTGCTGTTAGTTTGTTCTGCTTCGTTAATGCCAAGAAGTAAAGAGGGAGTTCTTTTTGTTTTTCTGCAGTTAGGAATGCCATTTGTTTTACTGTGTCCAATTCCGCACCCAGGAATGTTCTTGTTTGGGATGGTATCAGCCTTGACTTTTGATAATTGACTGTGTATCCCAGGGCTTGTAGTAAGCAAATGACCCTTTGTAAATCTGTTGTCAGCTTGCTTTTGTTGTCCGCTTGTAACAGGTAGTCGTCCAGGTATGGATAAATTTGAATTCCCTGTAGTCTGCAGTGAGCGATTACTGATGCCAGGCATTTTGTGAATACTCTGGGTGCAGTAGATAAGCCAAAAGGCAATGCTGAGAATTGATAATGCTCTGATCCTGCAAGAAATCTGAGGTATCTTCTGCAATTTGGTCGTATGGGGACGTGCAGGTATGCCTCCTTGAGATCTAGAGTTACCAGCCAACACTCCTTGCCCAGCATGGGAAGAAGTTGCTGTAGGGTCAGCATTTTGAACTTTGGGACCATGATGTATGTATTTAAGACGGACAGGTCGAGAATAGGTCTCCAACTTTTCTCTTTTCTTGGTACTAGGAAGAGTCTGGAGTAGAATCCTTTGCCCTGTTCTGTTATTGGTACTCTTTCCACAGCTCTCATCTTTGCTAATTCCTCTATCTGTTGTAGAGCTTCTGTTTTTTTGATTTGGAGGTAGATTTGGCATTCCTCTTTTTACTGGTAAAGTGTGGAAGTGGAACCTGTAGCCTTGGTCTATGGTTTGCAAAATCCACTTGTCTCTTGTGATATAGTGCCAATTTTTCGAAAATAAGGCTAACTTTCCGCCTAAAGGTGCTGCTATTTGCTCCCTGGTAGGCGGTGTCAGAGCCAAGTCACTGTGATTGTCCTGTTGTAGTGGCAGTGGTTGTGTCTGTGCCTCGGTTATTGCCTTGCCACTGTCGTCCTCTGTAGGCGCCTCCTCTGGATTGGTTTCTGCCTCTGGAGCGTCTATTCCTGCCTCTTTGGGATTTTGAGGAGTCTGGAAAGGACCAATTTTTGGCAGGCCAGTTCCTGCTAAACCTTGGTGGCTGAACCTGTAAGAAATCTTTAACTGTTTGTACAGATTTTGCCTTCTCTTCCATTTTCTTCATTACTTGCTGAACAGGTGTACCAAATAGACTGGCCTTATCCATAGGAGCATCTAACAGCTTTGCTTTAACATGATCAGGTAAGACCTGTTCTTTCAACCATGCATGCCTTCTTATCACTGTGCCAGTCATGGCTGATCTAAATGAAGCCTCCAGTGCATCATAGCCACATTTTAAAGAATGGTTACTAACCTGTTGGATGTTATTCACCATTTCTAATACATATTTCTTATCTAAGGAATCATCAGAGGACAGCTTTTTAGTTAACTGATCAAGCATAAACTCTTGGTATTGGATCATATGGAACTGACAGTTTAAAGCTCTAGCTGAGAGAGTAGCAGAGGTGTAAACTTTTTTCCCCCATCTCTCTAAGGACCTGGATTCCCTTTCAGAAGGAATAGGGTTTTTTGCTGAGGTCGAGGCTACTGACTTAGGCCCCTGGGATATAGTTTCAGGATCTGCAAGCGGGGCCTTGTATAGGTGGTGATGAGTGTCTGGCACCCTGTAAAATCTATCTGGTTTGGCAGGGGCTGGAGGTAAAGAATCAGGAGCAGTGCAAACATCATTAAATGCATCATCCACAACAGGCAGTACAGGAGGTATAGCTAAGGGCCTATGTTGTGGTAAGTGCAGAAAGGTCCTAAGCCTTTTTCTGGAATCTGAGAAGTCTTGTCCCTGCCACTGGAATTGTTCTCTCATGGCATGTAAGGTTTCCCCAAAGGAAAATTCCTCTGGTGGAGAGGCAGCTGGAATGGATTCTTCAGCATCGGAATCTTCATATGTAGAAAAAGGAGCCTCTGGCTGGTCTGTAATGTCTGAGTCATCTGCAGAATCATCAGAGGACACTGGCTCGGGGGGCTCTGCTCTAGGTCTCTTTTCTGGGGGCTGAGAGGCCCTGTCTGGGTGAGATTGGGATCCCCTAATTAGGGATATTAAATCCTCTGCCAGAGTAAGCATTTGTGAACTTGAAGTGGGCCTGTGTGAGGGGGGCTTAACAGGCACTGATTTAACAGATTTGGCTGCTTTAGCCCTGGCAAAGGCCTTAATAGACATGGCTGCAGGAGGCCTAGCAGCACCACGTGCTGGAGTAGAGACATCCAAAGGGATGGTGTCTGATATATCACTAGGGACCACAATTGTAGGTAAAATTTCTGAGGCCGATTCAACTAAGGTAGTAGGAGCCTCAGTAGTAGTCATGGATTCAGCTGAAGATTGACCGGTTTTCTCGGTTTCGGCCGAAACCGAGACCTTGCTTATCCGTGGTTTACCGCGGACCGTGTCGGTCTTTTCTTTCGTTTTTAACAATTTGGGTAGTCGGAGGATCCAACGGCATGATGACGCAAAATCAGAGCTGAAAACTGTTCAGGTTGAAGGAAGCACAGGCCGAACAGGCTGCTACGTCGTGGTCTGGGCCTAAGCAAGGCAGGCAGTAAGAGTGGAAATCTTTATGAGGTATTTGTTTCCACAAGTTAAGCAGTTATTGACTTTTTCTGACATCGGCTGAGGCAAGAAAGAGTCCCAACGGGTACTTAGCTTTTTAGAAGTCTTCGAAGTAGTATTCGGTAGTAGTAATCTCTGGATCTGACCGACCGGCACTTGCAAACAGCTTCTGCTTCGGGCACCACGCGGCAAGAAAGACTGAGGAAAATGGCGTCGGCTGATGCCTTTATACCCGAAGACCAGCAGAGATGGCATCGGGTGAAGTGCGACATCAGCGCCGGACCCAGACTTTGGAAAAGGGCTGCCTGACGACAGGACAACCCATTTGTTATGACTGCAGATGCATCCATGAAGGACATCATCTTTATGGCCTATGCCCAGTCATTTAATTTCTTACTATTTTTCAAAGTTAGCTGGAGCTGAGCTTACCTATTTTCTTCCAGTATCCGCTCTTAACATATATGCATTTAATTCAGTTACAATACTGTGAGGACCCACTGTTGGTACATTTTTAACACAAGCAGTTTTACAAATCCATTTTCAGCACAAGGACTTGTACAAATCAATTTAATATTCAAATAACATATAATTCTTTACTAAATTCCAGCTAGCTGTGCTGGCATATGTTACACATCCACTGCACTACTTCTCCTGGCATAAGCTGGCAATACCTGTCAAAGAAAACAAATACCACTGCGATAAAATGAAGCTTGTAAACCAGCAAATATCCAAAGAAAAAAACAGCTTCACAGCACCAAGTTAAAGAAGTTTAATAACTGTCATATACCAAGACCAAAGCTTTCGGACACTGATGAAGGACTTTGTCTGAAAGCTTTGGACTTGGTTGTTGTTGTTGTTGTTGTTGTGTCTTTCAGCTTTTCCCGGTTAGGGGTCACCACAGCGGAACTCCGGTCCGCTAATGATTGGTAGTTGATTTTTACGTGCCGAGTTACCGGCCCTGATGCACAACCTTTAACGAAGGTACACCCATTCACGCATGTCTCCATGCAGAAGATGCTCTAGCTGAGAATTGAACCAGACAGCATCTTACTGTGAGGCGACAACGCTACCACAGCACCACAGTTATTAAACTTCTTTAACTTGGTGCTGTGAAGCTGTTTTTTTTTTTTGGATCATCATATTAGGTGAATTGATTATGTGTGAACATGTGGGAGAGATTGTGTGTGTGTGTGTGTGTGTGTGTGTGTGTGTGTGTGTGTGTGTGTGTGTGTGTGTGTGTGTGTGTGTGTGTGTGTGTGTGTGTGTGTGTGTGTGTGTGCATGTGTGCGTGTGTGTGTGTGCGTGTACAACAACATTTTCTTTCCTGCTTTTTACCTCCTGCTCATCTGAATTGGTTCTAGCTCTCAACTGACCCTGAATAGAATATATCAGATATCAGCAAATGGATAAATAATCAGTCCTTCCAAATTATAAATAAAAGTTTTCATCCAAATGACATATGTAAGAAATGTGATGTATCTTGCATTGCTTTTTTACTGCACATTATGTTATGATAGTGCAGAAAAAGGATGCATGATTTTATATATGTGAATGTCTGCTCACTTATTAAACAGTTAGACATTCCCAGGTACAGCATTAAAATCTGCATTTTAAAATGCTGTTTTCAGAGGACATTAAATGCTACTACCCTAAATGGATATGCACACATTAAGAAAATGGTCTGTTACATACTTTGTTTAATGTAAATGTTATATTTAGTCTTATCTTATTGCTAATATTGTGCTCACAACTAATGTAGACCATAAAAGGCGCATGAAAGGATTCCAGAAAGCCAAGCCCTTAGTATGCCACATAAATGCCAGAAGAAAGTATTCACTTAGTTAGCCTTTTTGGTTATTTTTTCATAGATTTTTTTATGAATGTCTACATTTATCTTCAGTGAACATGAGTATTGTTTTATAGCATAAAGTCGGTGTATTTCTGTTTCAAGAATCTCCGTCAAATGTATAGGTTACTCTGCTTTGCCACTGACATCAACGTATAAATGGAGATTGACAACTTGATTTTTAAAGTCAGGCATTGGAAGACAAAACAAACCAAAAGCATATGACTTTTTCCCCAAAATTCTAATGACTAATATTGTTTTATCAAGGACTTGAAGAAGTAAACTTTAAATTCACGAAACAACCTCATTTAATTTGCACTTGCCATGTTGTTTTGAAGTTAGTAAGAAGATGTATGCTTGCTGCCTTTCCTGTCTCCGGGGGGGGGGGGGGGTAATAAAATGTATTTTGATTGACATCCCCAGTTAGGACAGGGCATACGTATGGCATTTAAAAAAACAATGGGTGCACATAGGCAGAACTTTGTGAGATTTCATGATTGTGTCAGTGCATGGCATGTGTATGGGTGCAGGTATAAAGACAGAACTTAAAATAAATAAATAAATAAATAAATAAAGACTCTCCCCTTTGCAGCAGTATTTGGCCGTGAGATGCCTTGATTTCCTGGCAGACGTCAAATATCAGATCAAGTGCCAGTGGATGTCTAAATTTCGGGATGTGGAGATCAAGGAAGGGCACCAGGAAAAGCTGATGGCGAGCTGTGTTGGAAGATTAAAAAAAAGGTAAAGTACATTTTCTACATAGAGTTATACCCTCCTGTTAAAATATACACATTTACAATTTAACTTACTTCAGCCTCAGTTATAGGACAGTTGTTTTTTGGCTAGTAGAGGCACAGAGAATTGAAACACTTTTGTGAATGTATACAGACAACACAGTAAGCCTAAAAAGCTTACTCAGTCACACCGAACAAACACAAATGTTATGACATTAAAATATAAGGACAAAAAAATCTAAATTTTGATAAATGTCATCAGTACTTTAAAAGAAGAACTATTTCCTGAGGGATTCACAACAAGCTAGTGATGCCATACAGTCACCCATAGCTGTGAAAAAAAGAATATAAAGGGATGGGGACCAATGAAAGCATCCTGCTGTAAGCAGTGATATTGTGGGGAGTTTGATTCAGAATCAGAGCTGTTGTCCCACTGTGTCCCTTACTTAATCACAAATACTTCAGTAATTTGGCTGCCTGTCTGTCTATTAACATGCAGACACACCTTTGTACTATTTTGTTAGCTTTTTTAACTGTCAACGGCTGCAGAATTACATAAACCTGCTCACTGGAAAGTGAAGTCTATTTTTTGTGGTTAATTATTATCCCGTATCTCCTAAGTAGTGAAATACAAAGACCTTCCAACAGAAAAGGAGCAATTTACAAATGTATGAACAGGGCTAGTCTTAAAGTTATTTAAAATGTGTTGCAGAACAATAAATGTGTTTCTAATAAGCATACACATTACTGAAATGTCTAATAATTTCCATTAGTGGAGAACTAATTAACATTATCTTGGAATGAATGAAGGTAGCAACAACCTCAGCTGTAAAAAGCAGTTACAATACTGCTGTACAACTAGACCTTAGAGGCAGACATTGCTTTGAAGTTTATGGAGAGAAAATTAAAGCAGGCTTATTTTTCTGTTTAAATTGGTACACATGCAGGCAAAAATGTTATTAATGCACACATGTTAAGCAAATGTTGATGGTTCGTATTGTTTGTCATTAAGAGAAATCATAAAGATAACAATGTTGCATGTTAAACATGAGAACATCAACATGTGGAGGGGATTGCTGATTGTAATTACATAATGATCAAAGGACAAGGATTCTATGAGGGCAGCACAGTAACAACCAGGCCCATAAAAAGCTTTCCCTCTCCAGTCTTTAGGAACTGCATATAGCAGGCTATGCAGTTTCTTCAGAGATCTTGTTATCTTACTTTTACAAGTCTTCCTCTGAGGAAATGCAGGGGAAATTATAATACAATAAAACTAAATAGGTCATAAAGCTGACTTTTATTGTTAACTGTAGAAGAGAATATTTTCTTTAGCCATTATGTGGAGATTTGAGGACTGTATCAGATATAAACTATAAATCAGCTGATTTGATCTGGTCCTGTCTAGCTACTGTAACATCAGAGCTGGATGTGTTGGTACTTTTTTCCTCTGCGACAGATCTCCTCACAACATAGAGCTCCTCCGAGGACTTCATAGGAGAAAAATCCAGTCATTCCTCTTGTTAGTTTGGACTCAGCATCTTCATCTTTTGCTTTTTCAGGTCCCTGTCCTGGAATTTGTAAAAATAGAGATTGCCTGTTGGGTAGACCAGATTGTCTGCAATCCAGATCTCACATTTTCCCTTCTGACCACTTTCCAGTCTGTAACTATAGATGCATTAAACCTAATGTGAGGTGCTGTTTCCCAATGGGTTAAAGTGCAAGCTTTACTGAACCCTCACAACAGACAGAAGCATATAATTGTCAGACAGAGATGTCGGCAGTGACCAATGCTTTGAAAGCCTTAAATCATTTCTGGTCTCCTGGACTTCTGTTAGTTTTCCCAAATTATACCATAGTGATCTGATATATAAACAAACAAGGGGGTACTAGACTGACATGCTGTGATATCCTGGGAATAGTAAATCAGCTCATTTAGACTTTACAGGCTTCATACATTTCATCAGAGCAAAGCTTGATTGCAAATAAGCTAAGAAGCACCAGGACAGACCCGCATGGATGGAAACTTCATTCAGGGGACTTCCATGAATTGATCCAACTATGAGGAGCACCTGAAGTAGATTTGTTTTCCTCACCACAGAAGAGACAACTAAATATTTTTTTCACCACCAGGACTCCTTCCCAACAGGCTTGAAAAATAGATGCCTTTTAATTTCCATGGACAGGAATGTTCCTATTTTTTTCTTTAATTTTTACTGATATTGAGATTTCTTTTGAAGATCCAGAAATACTCCTGAAAAATAGTGGTGGTGACACCCTTTTGGCCCTGGTAACAGCAGTTCTCCCTTCATTTTTCAGTCTGGCTTGACCACAGACTGGATTTGCTTATACAAGACAGGGTGTTTTGATATACTTCGTTGAAAACTCTTCCAACTACCCACCTGTATGATAAAATCTTGATAAGTTTTAGGCACCTTGTTTTCTAAAGGATACGCAGCAAATACTAAAAGATGTGAAAAAATGCTACTAGAATATCAAATACATGTAAGTGGAAATGATTTTCTGTTTATTACAAGTCCAATGACCAAAACCTTCTTCACACCTGGCTGCCTCTTTTCTTTGATTACTTGTGTGAGTTACTTTCCTCTGGCCTTTCTTATTCCTCTATCAAGGTTCATTTCTTATTCATTTCTGCTTGTCTGCACTTAGTCCCCCTTTCCCTTTATAAACATTCTTAAGTTAAACAGTTTTTGAAAGGGGTGTTGCTTATCTGTCATTGGCTCCCCCTTTGGATCTTAACTTTGTGCTTGAAAGGATTACTCTTTTTCCATTTGAACCAGCTCATCAAGCTGAATAGAAGTTTTCAGTGTGGAAGACTGTTTTGCTCATTGCTCTAACTTCTGCCAGGAGAATATCTGAGTTATAAGCTCTTACTGTGAGTCAGCCCTATCTCATTTTTCACAAGGACAGGTTTTTCTTGAGAACTAAGTCTTTTATGTCTAAAATGGTTTCGGACTTTACCTTAGCCAGACAGTTACTCTTCCTGTCTTCTTCCCTGAACTACAGAACAAGTCACAAAAGATTATTCACACTCTGGATATCCACCTGCAGTATAGATAATATCAAGACAAAACAGGTCCTTTATGAAAGCTGTTCAGCTGTTCATCTCCTCTGAAGCTAAGAGAAAAGGACAACCACTGTCAAAGCAAACTGTTTTCAGTTGGTTGTCTGATACTACTGCCTTTCATTATACTCAAAATAATAATCCACCTCTAGGCAGGATTAGGATGATTCCACAAGGATTTGGGCTTTTTCAATGGAGTTCTGAAAAATGGTGAGCTCCAGAAGTATTCTAGAGGAAGTAATTTGGTCCTTTGTACATATTTTTATAAAGCCCTACTAACTGGATTCCTTTTCCAGCTCCAGATCAGGCTTTGCTACAACCACTTTCCAGGGGTTCCTTGAGTTGTATTTATTTTTACTCCTCTTCCTCCTTTTTTGGTTTCTAAGCTATATCAATTGATCCAAATAACTTAGGCTACTACAATAACAGTGATCTAAATGTTGAACAAAGTACAGTTGTGTAATTAAACTTACTTTAACAGTAGCCATTGTAATAGATCACTGCTGCTGTAGCCACCCCTTACCCCATCCCCCTTATTTTGGCTGTTTGCCATTTGTATTACCAGAGTGTGGCTGTATAGACCCTTGTGTATATAGTTTACTGTTATATTTTCTTCCTTGCATTATCCTTTTACAATTGTCTGCCTTTTTCTTGTCAAAAAACTTCTTACTAAACTGGTGCTCTGTCTTTATTATTGAAGCTTCCCTTGAGCACCATCAAGCTTCACAAAATGGATTGTCACTAGGCCAGGACCACAACAACTTAAACTTCTGCAACAGAATATCTACTGTTACAGTTCAATTCTCGGCTGGAGTGCGGGGAGTGCCTTCTGTGTGGAGTCTGCATGTCTTCCCCGCGGTTGGGTGGGCTTTCGAAAGACATGTGTAAATGGGCATGCCTTAGTTGAAGGTTGGCTGTCGAGCTGGCACCTCGGCGTTTCGTAAAAATCTACTGCCAATCATTAGCAGACCGGAGTTCTGCTGTGGCAACCCCTAACTGGGAAAAGTCGACAGACAACAACAACAACATTAAGTTTACTTACACAACTGTACTTATTTCTGAATAGCTCCTTAACTCCAGACCTTTGTCTGCCACTAATTTTAATAATTTTCTCGACATTTCCATTGCTGTTTCCTATTATCTTCTTGCTTTCCTTCAACAGAGATTAAACTGCTAATGTTTCACTGCAGTGCTGAGCTATACTTTGTCACACCTTGCTACTACTGCAACATCTGTCTTGGGTTCTAGTCTTTGGTTTTATTTTCTAGATTGCAAGCATTTTACACCCATTTTGCCAGTTACATTTTTCATTCATGTGCAGTTTTCCCTCCCTTACTGTCTTGTCTCTTGCTGTCCTCTTCTTTTTATTAACCCCTTTGGCTTGCTTAGAATTTCCTATCAGTGGTGAAGGCTGAGCAATAAAAAACAGGTATGCCTATCATAACTTGTCTAAAGTCCATTACAATGCACACTGAATTGTATCACTGAAGTTCATGTGCCATCATTTGGGTTGTTGTGTCTCCTTGGTTAAATTAAAAGCTTGGTGGTGCAATATTCAGGAGACGAGGCATCTCTTCCTTCAGATGAACACAAGAACTCCTCAGCAAAACTGTACAGTTCCATTCCAAAGATTCTCAGTCCCTTTTCTGTATTAGGCAAATAAGATATAATGAGTAGCAGACCCATGGTCTCAGATTTGCTTTTGTATTCAAATGAATGCTTGCAGTGGTGCCTGGTTCCTAATTTCTTTTCATTTATTAAACATGAAACGTCTGCTACATACTTATGTGATGCATTTCATTATACAGTATATTTTAGCAAGAAACATAAATCAAATTGGCCACAGAAATTGCTGACTTATTTTTCTAGTAATCAGTGCTGCTACCAAAAGCAAAGAGCCCTTTCATGGCAATTTGAAGTTACATCTGCACAGGCCTAGAGTCTGTTTTTAATACAACAGCCACGAGCAGTAGCCTTTTGATTTACATATAAGGCTGTGCAGTAGGTCAGTGGAAGGATGAAAAAGTAAAGAAGACACAGAAGTAAATAGGCATGTGGTTGCTGTTCTTATAACTTTACTTACATACCTAAAGAAGAACTCAACACAAATATAAACTTCTCATCGCAGAGCATTTTCTTCCTTCCCTATCACTCATCTCCAAGAATAGTGCATGAAAAGGAAACATTTAAGCCGTACTTCCAATGATTTGTGTTTGAAGCTGGTTTTACCGTTTCTATGTATGCTATTTGTTTTAAGTCTCACATTGTTTCATTCGTGTATTAGCCACATTTGTGAATATTTCAAATAAGAAACAGCTACATTTCAGAGTTTTATAGCTTTAAGAAGATAAAACAATTAGGCAGGTCACCAATTCTAGGCGTCGAGTCAGTAGAGAATTGTAAACCTAGGTATTAACTACTGTCCGTCCTTTACTATGTATTTTTAGTCACAGACCAACTTCATATATCATCTAGAAAATGTAACGTATAACTACAATTCTGTGGATCTAAACAAAAGAACTAAATAAGCTACTGTTTTATACTTAATACCCAAAAGTATGTCAACATGGTGGATAGGGAATGGCTACCAGCAAAAATCAAAAGGCGTCATTGCAAACAGAAAAAAAATGGTGCTCTTTACTGTTTATGGAGTCCAAAAGGAAACTCTTAGTGCTCTCACATTAACTTAATGGAGAACTACTGCCACAATAGATATTCCTCTTGGCAAAGTGCATCTAGTGCCTCTATAAAACTATTTTAGTAAAGTAATATATTTGAATGTAAAATGCAATTGCATCAACATGGCAGTCCACATCAGAATATTTCAAAGCTATAAATAATAAATAAAATAATAATAATCGCAGTGATGCAAGGACATAAGTACTTAAGGAAAATGAAACAATGATAATTTGGAAGATGTTGTAATACCTTTAAGAATCATAATGAGATTTATTTATTTATTAACATTTTCATGTCTGGGAAAGTCCGACTGGGTCAGGAACCCATTTTCAGCGGAGGCCTGGGGAGAAAAGCTCCAAGATGAAATACAAGCATAAAAACATAAAACAAACAGTTGTAGCTCAATGTTACATAGGTTACTGGTACAAATAAAGGTTAGTAGTATTTACAATTAAACATAGCATGCATATATTTTAAGGCATATTACAAATTGTCATGAACATAGACAATGTTTGCAACAGACATTTTAAAAGTTCAGACTAAAATCTTGATATGAGATGAACATTACTAGAAGTGCAGACTTAGTTCTTACACAAGAAATAGAGTTCTGTTTTGACTGTATAAAAGTGGAAGTTAGACACGGAAAAGGAAAAGATAGTCGAGAGTTAATAGTTGAAGTAAGAGGTTTTGAAGGAAGGGAAGTGATGTTAAGGAGGTAAAAGAGGATCGAATATAGAATGAGAGCAAAATATGAAATCTAACAATATCTCTCTCTCTCAATTGTACCTTATTATAAGGAACATTCCTCATTTTGAGTCTTAAAAAGTCCATGTTTCTCATAGTACTCCATGGAAATGGTCTCTTATACATTCAATATTTTAACAGATATCCATGACAAATAATATTTATATTAATTCAGCAGAACACCTTATAAGTATAAAGCAACACATTTTGACCATCCTGTGAGCTTCCTAGTTGAAATTGTTAGTAAGTGATCCACATTATGAAAGGTACTGTTTGACATTTTTAAGATGGAAAGTTTTGAGCTGTGATTCTAAGTCTGCTTTCATCTTTTAGCAAGCTGTGATTCTATTCCAATACAGACATGAACAAAACCTATAAATGCAGGCACCCATTTTTCTTAGCAAATCATCGATCTAGTAAATGACATAATATGGTTGTACATACTGAAATACTATAAGGAACATCTTCAGAGAATGTACAAAGTAATCCAAGTTAATTGTTTGACAGTAGAGTATAGTGAAACAACTGTAGTTTTAGGAGAGTGAACATTGTAAACTCACTGGATTGTTGTATGCATCTTAGTATACCATGTATAGGTTCATAGGTTCGTAGATTAGTACTAAGCTAACTGCCATTGCAAGCCACTTTAAGCCTAGCCAATTATCCCTTGTGAGGCTCAAACCTTGCACCTTGTATTTGTAAGGCAAACACCTTAACCATTAGGCTACCCTCTGAACATGCATATACATGAACATTGTCTCAAAAATCACTATTCCTCATATAGCAGTTTTAATTGTTTATCTGATTTGTATCCTTTCTTTGTGTAGCTTTTAGCCCTAGGCCTCTGCTGAAAATGAAAAATGTCAAGTTGGACTATCCTTGTAGACAAAAGTAAAATAAATTAAAGTAATTACATAAACTTTGCCTGTAACATCTGTGGAATTACTACATATTACTTATTGTTATGTAGACAACTATGTGTACTATCAATGTGACTTTACAATGTTTGTCCTTGCCATGTTTTGTGGGTGTAAGACTTAGTTTGCACTTGGGTACCAGGACAACTGCATCAGCAGCAAAACAGGACACCTTACAATACCTCATAACTGATTTCACAGAGGCAAGATAAAAGAAATTGCTCAAGATAAACTTACTGGAGTTGATAATTTCCTTTTTTCTCAGTGTTTGGAGTACAGTTAATGCCTAGTAATGACAGAAGACCTCCTGCAGGATACCTCGACATCTTTTAAATGGTCATCATATTTAAATTCTTTAATCTTTTGGAACTCTTCTAATTACTGATTGCAACACAGAGAAATAAGTTTAGGCATTCTTTCAAAAGAAAGAGAATCAGATGAATAAAAATGTTATGTGGAGACCTGAAACTCCAGTTTATCTTAAAACTTACAACAAGCAAGTTATACTTTCATAGTCATGGTGACATTTGGCTGTGAGGGTATGCAGTGATAAAACCTTTGCTTAAGATAAATACCCATTCTTGGCTATAAGGCAGAAGCATTTTTTATTTTCAATGAGATTTTCTCTTGCTTCATTGGTAATGCAGTGCGCATTTTCTATGTTTAACAAATGACTGGTAGTTAGAGAGAGCTCCATGGTTCTTGACTAAAAATGCATTAGCTGTCTGCGATGTGCTAACATTCTCACTATGTGATTCCATTTGAGGGCCTGTATTACTACGGCATCTACTTATCTCTATTTTTTGTCTGCAATGAAGGCAGACAGCATTACTTTACATCACAGTTTATTGTCTGAATAAATGAATTTGGAAAACATTTGTCCTTTTCAGTACACATGGTGTTTGTATGTCCATAAATGTGATTAATTACATAAGTGAGTGAATGCCTGCTTTTATGTTTGTCTTGATGACATCTCCAGATGCTATGCATTCACTGTTACACAGCTTACTGGCTTTGCTTTTGGACTGCGTTCTAAGGATTTATAAATACACACACATCAGCTGCATACTTACGAGGTAGCAGAGGGGTATTTTTCCCCTAACCCAATGATCAGCCAGCAAAGCATGTTTACATTGTATCTTTCTGCAAATATCTATGGTCTTGTGTATGTATCCTGCCAGGCTTTGACTTTTATAATGCAGATCATAGTCTTTACTGTGTCTAGAGAAGGACAAAACCATCCGAAATAAAACCTGCAGTTGTAAGTAAGCACTAAAGGAATTAGACTACAAATAAACTGGTAAGCAGTCAGTGCAATAGCTTTTATCAGTACAAATTGCAAAAATTAATATCAGACACTGCTATTTACATTTCTGTCTTAGTAATGTATTCTCTGGCTTAAACCGTATTACACTTTTGTGGCCCCATCCCACAAACACTACTTGTAAACTAGGTTGCTCTCATCCTTGTATGTTATTCACTAACTAGTCCTTTTGATGTGGGTCTGTTCTTGCATACCTTGTAACTACTTCGCAAGACAAGGCATAAATGTTTTAACACTACTGTCAGCTTTAAAGAATACTTAGATGTATAAAAAGAAGGAATGCTGTTCCAACAAGTTGAGAATGCAATGGAAATGATGATTTCAGTGATAAAATGTCTTAATGTATACATATTAATTTACTTGCTTTTCCTGACAGGATTAGTTCCACTAGGCATGTGACCTGTTTTCAGGAGAAACTAATGGTGGTATATATAGACAGGGGAAATTTCACCAGGACACTGTGGAAATCCTCCTACTTTTTTGATAAGTGCCATAGGATCTTTACTTCTCCTTGTCTCAAATGCCAAGTTTTGCAGTTTTGCATATTAACATACTCCTGGAACAGATTAGTAATCCAATCATTATCATCAAAATGTTAATACCGAGATGAGTTGCATCCAAAGGGTAACATGCTGTCATCCAACAGCAATTCAGCTTCTATACTTTAATAATGATAAGACACATGGAGGTGAATAAAGTCATTCTTTTGTTACTATTTGCTGTTTTTAGCATGGTGTGACTTTAGACGCTTCCTCACAATTTTCAGCAGTCTTGGTATATTAGACTGCAATCTTTATGAAGACATTCTGAACATGAAACAACAGGTTTACCAAAGTAATGACTCTGTCTAACAAAGTTTGACTATAGCCGTTCACCCTTTTCTACTGTTGTGATTTATCAAATACAAATTTTGAAGGTGCCTAGAACTAGACAATTCATCCCATTAATTTCAGAGAGCTGGGATAATGGCATCTAATGGGATTTGCCCCAGAATTGTTAAGAGAGAGGAGAGCCAGTGACTATTCTTATTAACAAATACTAGGAAGTTTGTAAAGATTCTTAGAGTGGTAGGCTGCAGATGTGATCCTCCTTCACAGGTATGGGTGCAAAACAAACCCGTTTGCTATCATTGAGCAGGAAACTCATCGGAACACTACTGAAAGAGTGAATTTTGCTGTGTATAAAAGCCAGCTGAAAAAAAAAAAAAGAAACAGCATGGGGTCAAATCAGGATGGTCATGGCAGACAAATCTAATACTTTTGTTCTGTAGTGAGGGTAGCTAATCATAAAGGATCTGTGGTTGCAGTCTTATTATACATAACAATTATGACACAAAACTCTGTACAGGCTTAGTGAACATTTAGATGGACAGGAAGTGGTCTCTGTAGCATGGTGTAAGGCATTGTTAAGTGTCTGTGACCCTGAGGGTAATAGTAAATGTTATAAAGGGGTCACTTTAAAAATGAACTAAAAGCTTATTTTCTCAATTCCAGAACCTGCCCTTGCCATGACCCTACCTAGCCTTCCTTCCCTTTATGTACCCCCAAAAGGACCATACTTAGTACCTCATGACACCTCTCTCTCCAATGTGCCTACTATGCATTTGTATAATTTTATACAAACAAATTTTTTTTATTGTTGACCTATTGAACTATATCAATGTAAAATTGTTACTTAGCTTCTTTTTAATGCAACTTTAACTTTATGCATGTAACCCAACATGCGTGAATCTTTTTGCTATAACTGCTATTATATCAATATTGTTTAAAATTGTACTTTTTTACAAATGTACTACTGGAGCTTTTCTCGTCGGGTCTCCACTGAAAATGGGCCACAAGCCCAGTTGGACAAACCCGGTTAACAAATGTCAATAAATAAATAAATAAATAAATAAATAAATAAATAAAATAATATTAGAGATGCTTCAGACTTCAGAGTTTAAATCAACTGCATTGCAGAAAGTCTAGACAGAAATCTTTACCTTTTTTGCAATTGACACAGAGATGTGTATGACGTGTGATAGAAAGGTATAGGACTGATCAAAAGTAACTTGGCATGACTGCAATCATTGCTTGTATAGAAAAGAGAAAAAACAGAAAAAATGCAGTGAGACATGAGGTTATTAAGTACTGGGTCCAGTTCAGCATGCTAAAGTAAAGAAATAAGGTGAAGGAGTTAAGGAACAGGAGACATTTGAAGTGGTATTGTAGTGGAGAAAGATCAGCAAAACTGGAAAACTACATATACAGTTTTGTAATTTTTTATTGTTATATAAAAAACAAGTAATTCTTATGTACTTCATCATATAAACTAAACGTCTGACTAAAATTAAAGGAACTATTTATGCATTCAAGTAAAACTAAGAAAGGTTAATTTAATAAAACATTACTGTATGTGGTAAAGAGCCTTTCAGGTCAGTTTTCAGGTGATTTGTCCCATGGCAAGTTTAAACATTTTTTTGGCCATAGCTGTGTACACGTGTACCCTAATCTAAGACAGTCAGGCAAAAAGACCGTAATTCTGGTTTTGGACTCATATACTCCATATGCTGTCCTCAAGCTAAAGAAAAGTACACACTAGTTGTTTCATCCTTGGACTCCCCCCCACTTTTTTCAAGCACACATCTTGTTCCTTAATTTGACTGCTAAAATCTCAGGCATTCTTATTCTGAATAAAATAAAAATATAAAATATAGACAATGCTGATTTGCAAATTAGATGCATGTACCATTTCATGAGTTGTATTTCAATCCACAGACATTGCAAGAGTGATAGCAAACTTAACACTTGGCTTGTCAAAAGTACTCAGATTAAAAAAAATGTATTCTGATGAGTGTACTGACCAAACCTGGCTATACATAAGGAACATAACTTCTGACTGGCACAGAGAATTAATGAAAAAGTTTGGCAACAGATGAACAATATCTCTCACCTTGAAACATGGAGTAACCACAAAGCTGTATATTATACATCTGGATTGCTGTTTCTTCTAATAGAGACTTGTAATCCTGAATTATTTGCTCTTAAATATGCAACATTTAAATAGCTTTGTTCTTTAAAAAAAGTTGAGCATGCTTAAGTGAATCAGAGATAGTAATGTCATTACATTTTAAAAATCTCTACTCCTTAAAGTACTCTTCCTTTTTATTAATTACGACTGGTATGATCCCAGAGGGTCTGGGGAGTTTAATATACTTTGTTGTATCAAATTGCACAAAAAATGTGGCTTCCTGCTGACTATGTAGTAACACACTAAAGCATCAGGACTGGGATTTCTGCAGTAGCAAATCACATCTTCTATGCTTATGTTCTTCTTCGTTTTCTGACCGGTAATTAGGTCTCAAAGCTATACAACTTGGAATGTGAGTGGACAGAAGAGCTATGTAAGCTGGAATGTGAGTGAACAGAAGAGCTATACAAGCTTGAATGTGAGTGGACAGAAGAGCCTATACAAGCTGGAATGTGAGTGCATAAGCATAAGTAGTTATACATGCTTTATGTCTACATGATACTACCCCATCAGCAGTAATCAACAATAAAACATGAGCAAATGCAAACACACCTCAGTAAGGGATATTTTAGAAAACTAAAATAAATACTGAAAACAGCCCTGATCTCTAGGAACAAACTCCAGGCTTTAACCAATTTGTTCTTCCTAGTTTAACTTACAATTTTGGGATGATTGACTGTCCCCAAAAGTAAGTAGATAGCAATCCGTAAAAAGCAGATACATATAGTATTGAAATTGCTACACCCAGTGATTACAGTGTCTTACGATACATATAGTATTGAAATTGCTACACCCAGTGATTACAGTGTCTTACATACAGAGAGACACAAAGTCATAAAGTGCCAGAATTTGCAGGCAGAAATCAGGGCACTGTGGAAGGAGGATTCCAAGACAGTTCCACTAACAGTAGGAGCAATGGGTCTCATAAAAAATAATGTAAAGTCATATTTAGATAAGTTAGAGGACCGTGTAACGCCATATGAATTGCAGAAGGAGTCAATTCTGGGCACACTGCAGTGCTGCGAAGAGCACTTTTGGCTAACACCAAAGATTGAAACAATACTGGTTTCACAAACTTTAATCATATTTTGACTTAGGAATAGGGTCCATTCCCATCATGATATTAACCCTGAAGACTTGGAGAAATTAAACAAGAATCTGCTATTAATGAAAGACTTCTTTAAGTACAATAAGCTCTTCTTAGACTACATTACAATAGACCGAAGAGTATTTTAGGACACATCATTCCTTTAAATGACACTAAGCTCAGGAAACAAAGAGAAACACATATAAAAAGAAATCAAACAATGTGCTGATTTGACTTACATTATCATGTTCAAGTACAGAAACATACTGACACCCTGGTAAAGTCACTGAAAGTAGAATATAATTAAACTTAATTACATTTTTACAATGTAATAAAAGTCCTGAAACTGTAAAAGCAAACAATACTGAGTTTAATAAAATAATTACATGTTGCAAGAAACTGGACAGCTTAAGTGCTAACAGTTCACTATTTGATTATAGTAATTTTTACCAAATGGGCCCAGGTGATTAAATTTTCACTACAATTTGTTCAAGATGATGTAACAGTGAATAAATGCATCATATAGTCTGTACTGCCTGACATTGACTTTTAGAGACCTTTAAAGTTGTAGTATTTACGTCTCAGCCTACTAATAGTGAAAGCATCTCACATATACTAACGCATGAACAGAAAGTGTCCCGTATCATTAATACATGCATCAAGGTAAAACAAAATAAACTAGTGGATGATAATGGGAATAAGCACTAAAACTAGCATTTTTACATATGTTTTATAATTTTCCAACGTCCTTGGTGAATACTACTAAAAAAGGAGGTGCGCCAAGAAGATACAGGCCAAGATTAAAAAGAAATCTGTACAATGTTTAACACGCAGCATGCTGTTTGGGAAATAAGTGGCACATGTTAAGTCAGAAGACCAAGCTGTACCATGTGAAAATCACAGAAAATAATATATAAATATGCTTTGTGATGTAGAAGTAAGGTCAGTAACAGGAATGCAGAATGCTATGTATATAAAAGGGGACATGATAGTCTGTAGTACTTATTAAAGCTGCCTATTGATAGATGTTCTAAGGGTAGCAGCTATGTTGTTAAATGAGAATAAGGTGGTACATGCTATAAGTGAACTAGCACCAGTCTAGAGATAAAGGTTGTGCCAAATGAGCTGCAAGGACAGCAATTATCCCATCACTGTACACTCCAAGAGATTATGAATATTGCTTTGTGCACTGGCACCTACTTTATAGCTCCTGCACTAGATGCAGAGCATTGGTGAATGTAAAGGGACCCTGTGATTATCCCATAGCACTACAGATGAAAACATGCCATTTCATATATCCTGACAAGACAGCCATTTCACAGATCATTACATGATACCTTTGGAAAAATCACAGGCAGCAACATCCTGTCTGCAAAGACAATTTCCAGATGTCATGCCCCAGGACAGTAGTGATACATGTTTGTTTCTCCCAAGTGCAATGGTGAGGCAATAAACCAAACAAGTATATAATGATAGTGACCTCCGACCCAGGGGCTACAATTTATATCCATGTAGCCTGAGAAGTACCACCAAGCCGAAACAGAGATATGCACACCAGAGAAAGGGGATTCTCTGCCAGGAATTGCCATGTCATTCACAGTGTTGATGGCATCATTAACAACTGAATGTGCAAGGTATCCCCACAGTGTTTCTAATAGCTACACTTATTTGGTGCGTGTGGTATGTGATAGGCAAATCTGACTATGGCACAATGGGAAAACACTTTCGTGGCAAATTCTATTTACAAAGACAAGATCATCTTTTACACCAGATACATAGATGATCTGTTTTTTCTATGGAATGGTACCTTACAGGAATTTCATGACTTTGTTCATTATTTGAACAACACTACAAATTGTCTAACATTCACTGTTGGTGAATTTGGAACTAACATCAATTTTTTGGATTTACATTTAAGTTATGACAATGTACTTAAAAAATTTTCAAGTTCCATATATAGAAAACCTACATTTGCAAATCAGTATTTGCACAAAAACAGTATACACCCTTACCACATGAAGAAAGGGGTTATAAAGGGTCAATACATTCGTCTAAGCAGGTTGACATCTGACAATGAGATTTTTGAGTGAAACAAATAATCTAAGGGGATTTTTTGTCAATAGAGGTTATAAGTTGGCATGGTTAAAAACAATAGAAAGAGAAGTAACATTTCTTTGTGAGACCACAGCAAGGCCTATTTTAACAGTAGGGTCACTGGTCACAGAAGTAACAACTAAGAACAATAAGGAATTTAGTGATTCCTTTTTGCTACCCATTTCTAATGAGATGTGGCTTATTAAAGACATTATTGTAAATAACTGGAAGATTATCTTGGGTAACCAAGATTTAGCTTAACATTTTAGGCATTAAACCAATGTTCACTTTCAAAAAAGTAGTTAATCTAAAAAGTATACTTGAGAAAAAGGAAAACAGATGTACTACAAATAGAACGGGTGTCATACAAACTAAAGGCACCTTTTCTTGCCACTGTTGTAAACAGTGTAGATACATCACTAATTCATCTTTTGTACACTTTAAGCATTTACGAACAACACATTGGTCAAAACAGTATTTTACATGTCACAGTACTATGGTTGTTTATTTTGCTCAGTGCCAAACATGTCCAAGTTATTATGTGGGAATGACCACAAGAGCCTTGAAAGTCAGAATTAGTGAACACATTTTGGCTATAAAGAAAAAAGACACAAATAATGCATTAGCAAGGCATTCTATCATTTGTAATGAATTTAAAAAGTTTACATTTGCTGTTCTAGATAGTGTAAATAGTGTAACATTTGGTGGTAATTTCAAACTTTTATTAGAATGTAAAGAGTCCTTTTGGCAAATATTTTTAGGAGCTGACAAATTTCCAGGTCTCAATGAAACTATAAATATAAGATGTTTCCTGGAAATGAATTCATAATTTTTATTGTGATATCATATATTCAAATGCTATAGTTATATTAGTGTTAAACATATACTTGAGAAGTATTTATTTAGGATGTTTTAAGAGTTCATATGTACTATATATAGTTTTCAGTAATTTTTTATGGTATGTCTTTAAATTTTATTCATTGCCATCAATTATGTATGTAAATTAATTGTGAATGAATAGTACTTAAACAGGTGTATGGATGGTGAAGTTGTTTCTGAGGAAGTTCACAGAAGATTAAAGTGAATGAAAGCGCTAAAAACAACTTGTGGAGTCTCATAATTTGCTGCTGGGTTTAAGCTGACTTCGTTTTTCCAGAGTTACTTGGTTGCAGTGTCTTTCTGTTCTTTGAGATTATGAATATTGCTTTGTGCACTGGCACCTACTTTATAGCTCCTGCACTAGATGCAGAGCATTGGTGAATGTAAAGGGACCCTGTGATTATCCCATAGCACTACAGATGAAAACATGCCATTTCATATATCCTGACAAGACAGCCATTTCACAGATCATTACATGATACCTTTGGAAAAATCACAGGCAGCAACATCCTGTCTGCAAAGACAATTTCCAGATGTCATGCCCCAGGACAGTAGTGATACATGTTTGTTTCTCCCAAGTGCAATGGTGAGGCAATAAACCAAACAAGTATATAATGATAGTGACCTCCGACCCAGGGGCTACAATTTATATCCATGTAGCCTGAGAAGTACCACCAAGCCGAAACAGAGATATGCACACCAGAGAAAGGGGATTCTCTGCCAGGAATTGCCATGTCATTCACAGTGTTGATGGCATCATTAACAACTGAATGTGCAAGGTATCCCCACAGTGTTTCTAATAGCTACACTTATTTGGTGCATGTGGTATGTGATAGGCATCATCTCTGTTGTGAAGTCAATATTATGATTAGACAACCGTGCTTTGTACTGTTACCATCACTACTAGTGCTGGTTATGTGTTGAAGCCCTGGTACTTTACAACGTAATCTAAAATGTAAAACTGTGGCCTATGATCTGTGACAGCAACATTCACATTACATTGTCAAGCCATGAACTGTGCTCTGTGACTTCCTAGTAGACTGTTCACAGCATATTATCAATATATGCAGCAATATTGTAGCTATGTTCCTGCAATGCAATATGTATGACACATTGCCCATATATGTAGTAGTACAGTCAGATATGGGGTATATCATGTTATGATGCTCATTATGCAGCACAAATACAAATGCACTCAATGTTGCTGTACTTTTGTATGTATTATGTCTCACAGCTATGTAGTTTACATAATGAGTGACCACTAGGTACATCTGTGTGATCTATGAGAGACACTATTACAGATTATAGCATTTGCCCAAAACCTATACACCGCCCTCAAGCTTTATGAACTTGGCCCATCATCTGCTGCTAAATTATTCTTCTTTGCTTCTCTATAACTACTTCTTAGACCACAAAACACTTTGCCTGACTGCAGAATAGCATAAGTTGTGAACTGTAACGTACTAGAAAAAATATTTGCTAAATGCCAAAGAACAAACAAAAAATGTATTTATAAGCATGTGGTCAGTCATGACAACCATGTTAATATGCTTAAAGCAGAAAATCTCTATTTTACTTTAATATGAACTGTACAATAGTTTGCCTGTCAAACCTCAGCGTTATACTGGATTCTAACCATTATGCATGTCAAGACTTGGTTTAGCCATTGCATCACCAATCCCAATTACCTTCATCATTACACAGCTAATGCACAGTGCACTTTCAAATACAACAAATAGTACACTTTTAAAAATTATGCTGAACTGTAGTGATGATTACAGAAAATATAAAGAAAACAAGCTGTTATGCTATTCTGTGCCACCATCTTAAACATAGCTCTCAACAAATCATGGACAGATATCAACAGAATCAAGGGCAAATTCAGAAATATTCACGGGCAATCAAGGACACTTTTAAAATACCCTGAGACATTGATAGAATAAGAACATGTAAATTAATATATATATTTTTTTGAAGTAAATGAAGTCTATAACTCTAATGTCATTATTTATTAAATGTAATTCATCATCTTTTCTCTAAAATTCCCCACTTTTAGGAGGGGTTAAGATGGACAGAGGTAAAACTTGAGTCAAAATCAGGGACTGCTGAGAGGTATGACCTTAAATGATGCATGAAGAATTACCTATAAAGGAAAATGTAGTCACTACTCACTTCCCATCTACTCTCTGCCATAATAATCTACATAAATCCGACTGCCTACTTATGTATGGGTTGAATTAAAATTACAGACACACCAGATCTCCTAGATCTCAAGCTGGTATTTCCCTGACACCTCAAGGACCTAAAGCAATCAAGAAGATGCCTTATTCATTGTCTGTTTATTAAAGATACAGTGTGCACTTGTCTCAGACATAGCGAACACTGGATTTGTTGTATCATTTTTCAGAGGGTCTCTACAGCTGCTGGAGAATTTGTAGCCATTACTGTGTGGTACCTCTGTTCCTTCATTGAAGGTTGTGTGTTAGGCCTGGCAAGCCAGCACGTAAAAATCTACTGCCAATCATTAGCGGACCGGAGTTCCGCTGTGGCGACCCCTAACCGGGAAAAGCCGAAAGACACAAACAAACTGTGTGGTACCTCTGAGGCTTCCATGTACTGAGTTTCATTTAATGCCAGTCAAAGTAATGCCCTCTCTTACAGTTCATTTGGTTCATGTTGGTGCAGTCTGACATTATCGTTTGTTTCAGAAAATCTAAATGCACTTCAGGAAATTATTCTCAAAAAGTGGTCAAAGGTTGTATGCAACTATAACCATATTATGTCACCACTTGAAACCACTGACTTATCTTGACAATCAATTCTCCTTTCATCTCCTTTTCTCTGCCCGTCCTTACTCACTTTACTGTTATTTACCTTTCAGACAGTGATTGTACTCACATATTCCATCTTCCATGTTTCTATTGCTCCAGTCCTATGACCAGTATATATTGTGCCTCATTCCAACTCCATTTATCCCTCCCACATACTTTGTACAGGTCTGTCCTTTCTCTGGCTATTACTAGTTTGTAGATACTGTTTATTTTACAGTTCTAAGTTTGTTCTTCCTCCAGTTTCATGTCACTTTTCTACCTTCTCCAAAATTCTTGTCCCAGTCTCCCCCATCCAATTTTTTCCAGCAAACTAATCTCGTATGTAAAACTCATACTAGGCATTACTGTGATCCTGTCCAGCACCCCTAACTTACTTTTCACCCTATACTTTATATACCACCACTGGGATGCTATACTGATACATAATGTATTTACTTGTTGTTCTTACTATAGTCACCTCTTTTTTGTAATAATTTCAGTCTCAAAGCCCAATGCCTTCTTTATTCTGCAAGCATAAGTCAGTGTGGAACCTCAGTCACTAAGTCCCATCTATTACAGTAATAAATTATATACTGAGATTTTTCTCCAAATATTTTTAAACTTTTTTTATAAATATAGACCTCTATTTTAATTCTTTACTTATCTGATTATTATTACAACCATCTGTTTCCTGGGTAGTGAAATGTCACACCCATCATAAGCAGCACTATGACGGCTTAAAATAATTAATGACCTGCAGTTATAAATGTCCACTTAACTTGTATAACATAATATAATTTTGAACTTTCCCCTTCAGGCCTTGTATATAAACAGGCCTTTTCTCAGTGGAACTATGCCAGTTAGGAAATAGCATTTATTAATGTACTAAAATAATTCTACTCCACACATTGAAAATTTCCGTCTATTATAAACCATTATGACACTTTTACTCCAACCTTCTTGAATGTTGTGCTGCTGCACTGTTGGAAGGACTCTTCCCCAGCTATAGGCTGCTTTCTGTTATGCAGTGTTTGTCTGAATCTCACCATTATCACCCTCTACGTTACTCTCTTTGACAACATATAAGGTTAGGGATAAGTGAAACTCGACAAAGGCCTTGTCAACAGAAAGATGTTTGGATTAGTTTCACATTTTTCTCTTCAGTGAGCTAATAAAATATTCCCTATAATCCATGAACATCATCTTTAACAGCCTAGAAGTAATACAGTTCTATGCTTTGGTAACCTAGTACTATTCCAAGACAGACTGATATATATCCTAACTTACCACCAACTTGTAAAAGTTATCTAAATCTGCAATAAAACAAAGCTAGTGGTCTTTCAGAATCAAGTTAGATTTATACTTCTCGGTTGTCCATATTTTTGCTCATATTTTTGGTCTGCTCCTCTAAAGATTTGTGGTTTTCTAGCAAATCACTGAGGAATTAAGTCACAAAATAATGACATACACTTGGGTTTCCGACTTCATATTCTTCACAAAATGTATGCTAACACAAATCCTGTTATTCTAGCAACTTTCTAAGTTTATAAGATAACATTAAAAAATGTCCTTATATTTGGGCCTTTGTCCTCCTATTAGTTTAGGTTTCTTGCGCCAATATATTTACAGGTATGCTTGGCGGCTATTTCTTCTAACTTGTAAGTCAGTCCCCACAAGTGGACAGTACAGAAACCATCACACAGGATACCTTCAGCTGTAGTGCACCCTACCTTTCCATATTCACAACAGAGTAACTACCTCCAAAGCTGAGTAACTGCTCTTATATATTCTCTCTTCTGGAACTAGAGCTTGCTTTGTAAACTAATTTTTTTATTCCTTCTGCTGAATATAGCCTTTGCATGCTTATTTCCACATTTGCAATCATTTACTTTTTCTAGCCTGAGCTGTATTTGCTTGTTTTTGAGTTGTTCAAATTTCATTTTCTCAGATTATTGTATGCTCAGTAACAAGATTGCTCTGTACTTGTAGCGATGTGTAAAGGTCCCCAGGACAATGTTATTCAGTGCTCCCCAATGTTGATGTATAGTAGAGAAAGGATCTTTTAACTTGCTCAGGAATGATCCCTTTTTGCAACAAGTTGGAATGACCTTGGAATAGGAATATACAAGGAGAGTGGGGGGGGGGGGCACGTGAGAGGTGCAGTGAGATTGTACCACTGTAAGAATGCTTATTTCTGAATGCTTGCATGAATTCCAAATGAGTTTAAGTACGTATATGTATTGTTTGTTTACTTTTTTTAATTTTGTTTTCTGAAAAAAAGGTACAAGCTTCTGTGTTTACTGCTCATACATTTTAATCTGACTTTTTGACCACTTTCTAGTCATATCTAGTGTCAGACCTTCTTAAACAAAGATGGCAGGTTCATTCTGCAGTCTCAACACTCCATCGTAATCATAAGCCAGCTGTCTGCCCATTTGTTCTTCTACCAGACTCTTATCCAGCATACTGGTCTTCAAACTACTCAGTGTCAACCACTGTTCAATAGTCACTTGGACATTAAAGCCCCCCCCCCATAGTCCCCAGGTGCTGCATCCCCCATCTTGTGTTCCAGAATTGTAGAGTAACAGCATGTGTGCACTGTGATTCAACCTTCCTTAATGACTTTCACCTATGGTCTGCAAACATATAAATACTTTAGTTTCAGAATAACTGCTTTAGACATATCACTTAAAGAATATAGCTGAAGTATTTCTGCTTTTAGTTAATTCAGAATTAAGTGCAGTAGCAGTAAGAAACATCAATATTCATGTGATGAAGTAGTGAACAACATAACAGAAAGTTTTGTAACAGTTATATCAAACAAATCTTCATCAAAAACAGTAGAAAAAAACAATGCATGTCTAAAAAATAATTATGCAAACATTTATTAAAAATATGAGCCAATCAACTTATTTGTGCTATTGTGTATTTCTGATACAGGATTTAAACAATAATGAATGTGATACAGATTGTTTTAAATGTTTACTGAATTATAAGATTTAGTACCTATAGTACACTCTAGTAAAACTACAAATAACTTTATTACTTAACAGTGAAAATTTTGACACTGATTCAAAATATACAGTAAAAAGTGATTACAGTAAGAAAGGTTAATTAAGCAATCAGTGCAGCAAACAGATTTATCTAAAGAAAATCAGAAGTACTTATTATAGTAGCTATTCAAGCTGTCAGCCATTTAACTATATTGTTACCTCAGAGTGAATAAATGAAAATGTTTTATCTTATTTGGTGAAATAAAGACATCCATGAGATTTCCCAGTCACTGAATCTTTTTGTAGAGGATTTGTAAGCCTTCAGACACTTTGACATTGACAGAGTACATTCCTAAACAGTTATATCTTGTAGCACAGCCATTGTGTTGGTATGACAAATGTAATGTAAAGCAGTAGTTATAGATAAAGGAATTAGATTTTCCGTGTTAGCTTCCAAATCCCATTTTTTTATATAGGTCAGAGCATTGGCTGACTGAATTACATGAACCACAATTCACTGAAAATACTTCAGTAAAACCAATATTTGTTTTCCGTGGAAGACAAATTCCCCTAAATTCTCTATTTCTAGGCTGACCTTTCCACACAACATGATAGCACTAGGTTTATTATCTCTTGCATTGTCATTAGAAGTCAGACAAAGACAATGATTGTCCATTTCTTTAAAATAATTGTGATTTGATCTGTTATTTACAGATACATGGGTTCCAAATTAAGCTAGAGGTTTGTCAATCATTATCAGATTAGCCGTCAGTGCTATATAAAACAAAATATTGAAGGTGAACTAATAACTAAGAAGATGATGGTGGAAGGTGATGTTAATCTGAGAGCAAGAGTAAGGGAAACAGAAAAGTTGGAGAAACAGGAGTGAAAAAAGTAGTCCTGAAAAAGAAAAGGGAGAACTGAGAAGTGGAAATGTTTAGATTGGCATAGTCAGGACTTTGTATCCAGTGATTCCTGTAATAAAATTTATAGGATCCCATCCATTGATTTAAATGAAGTTTGAACTTTGCTAGTGTTTAAACTGTCCAGCTAGAGGGGAGATCTTGTTCCATAGGTGAGAGCATACTGTACCTCTCAACCTCTTAGAGCAAGAAATCTGGACAAAGCCATAAATAATGAGGGGGACAAGGGCCCCAAAATAGGGACACCTTTTAAATATTGCTGTTACTTAGAAAGTTGATAGGATAACAGGTTTTGCATTGGCATGAATTTTCTCAAGGGTATGAAGTCTGCAACTCTGTCATTGTTTTCTAACTTTAACCGTCAATGATTTGCTAGACAACCACAATTTTATAATTAACAGACTGAAGATATGAGGTACAAATCTGGACATTCTGAGAAAATCTGTACAGTTGAGAGATATGGGTGAGAGGAGTGTTGGTTGACGACTTTATCATTAAATTTGGGTTTGTTAATATTTTAATACAGAAATAGGATAATAGAACTGGTATTAGCTGAACGGATTTTCATTTTGAGCAAAAGAAAGTCTCCAAGAGCAGAGGTTGGGATAGATTGGAATGCAAGGAGCAGATCACATTATAGAAGTATACAGCAACATAAAATAAGGACAAAGTTTATAGTATATCTAAATTAGAATTGTTTAGAATTGTACCTATCAAATGGAGCATTGTATTTTATGATGGGATGAAAGAAGACAACATAAAATGGGAATTAGTATATAATGGGATATGACCAAGAACTCACAATATATCAGATGATAGAGATACGTGGTCTGATACTTCTGATGTTCTGGTTTAAGGAACACTCATTGTCTAAGTTCCTAAATCTTTGACAATGGTGTCATTCTTGAGATGACTTCCATTTGTGTGATACTGAGAAGGAACATTAGTGCTATCAAAAGTTACTGTACTAGTGTACTACAAAATCTGCTCATTTACTTAGCCAAATGTTATTAGCATTTGCCTGCAATTCCAAGACATAGAGTCAAACATGAGAGGGCCTGGAATAGAACCCTGAAGGGTGGCACTGCTTAAAGTTTGCTTTTGGGAGACGGTACTACATATTCTGATTGAGTGCATTCTTTTTCTTTTTTTTTTTGAAAATTTTTATTAATTTAACATATTTACAACATATACATGTAAAGGAAAAAAATCAATGTCACATATTTTTATACATTGATAGGAATACATTGAATCATCAAGGTAATCTTATACAATTAATACATTAAGAATCTTGGTATTTTAATAGCACCATTTCAAGGTAATCCCAACAACTAAAGGTCTTATTATGATTTATAGATCTTATTCTGATCACTTCTTCCTCAGTTTTATATAGTATTTTTGTTAAATTTAAAAATTATTTGAATGTAAGAACTATGTTTGATTTCCAAGTGATAACTTTTCTGGCAACTGCCAAGGGAGCCAAAAAGAGTTTTTGCTCTTTGGCTTTTACAGATACAGAAAGTAGAACATTCATTAATATTACGGATCTAGTTAAAGAACAATTATCAAACCATAATCCGTAAAATGTATTTACTTTTTCACAATCCATAAACATGTGTGTCCAATCAGCTTTTACAACTTTATTACATCTCCAACAAACTGAAGAAACCATTTATTAAGATTTTATATGAAATAACAAACATTCTTTGTATATATTTCCATGTAAAAACTTTCCAGTATAAACATGAAGAAGTTTGACTAACTGATTTAAGTATGAAAGCTTTACTCTTACCATCTATTGAATCATTCAGCCCACCACTATAGAAAATGTTCTAGAATTTTGTATCACAATTATTATTATTATTTATAATTACTTATATAGCTTGAACAAGCTTCTTTTGTACGTCAATTGACCTTCGATAACAGCATTCATATATTCATACAATGGGGGAATAGTGTTCATTTAACTGCTTACTGATGGACAATATTAACTGGTTAGCAGATTCATCTAACTTATATTATTTCATTAAATATTGTGAGGACTTAGCTCTTCCTTTCTTAAAACAATCAGACCATAATACTAATCCATTTCTTTTTAGTAAATTCATTTTAACATTGTTCTGACTTTCCTTAAATCTAGAGGTATATGCAATAGGAAAACACAAAAATTTCCATTTTGATATTAATGGAGTTTTAAAAACATATGTCTTAACTGTTTTAAGAATTGATTTCATATATGCAGAGTCTAAAGACCAAAATGAATTTCCTTCTAAGATAAATGTTATTAACCAGATGAAAGGATTATTACATATTTCTAATGTATCATTTTTAATAAACGTATAAGAATTTAGTAGAATCTGCTCATACATGGTTTTCCATTTACTAGTATAGGTTGAAAATATCCAGAGTATAATAAAGTTAAAACTTGCAGCACCAGAATAAGATTCAACATCTGGGAAGCTAATACCACCATACTCTCATTACCTTATATGATTTCTGTAAGTAATTCTTGGCTTTTTAGGATACCATAAGAATCTTGGGTAATATAATCATTGTAATAAGCACTAACCTATCCTCAAAAATAAAATAAATAAATAAAAACATTCATTCCAAACTTTCTTTTTGATAACAAGTTAGCAATGCAGCAAAATTTAAAAGAGTATTTGCTTGGGTTAAGAGTTAAGAATGGTTTTAGATGCTTTTGCTAAGTCCAGATAAGCATTGTGGATGAGAACTCCCTCATCTAGATTTTGGTAACTTTTTGAAGAACCTAAATAGATTAAGAAGGCAAATCTGCTCTTGACAAAGCTGGACTGTAAATGTCTGCTAATTTATTTTTTATTTGCCCAATCTTTGTCCTCACTGTCTGCCAGTCATCGGCCCAGACATTCCCACAACACAGAAGGATATAGTCAGTTAAAAGGTCCATCATTAAGGCAGCCAGCAGGGGTGGTTTGAGTGTTTTTCACTTATGGCCCACCTATGTTCACCATGCAGAAAATGGATATGCAGTAGACTGACCAAACTAGTGATCTTTCACTTCTGTAAAGGATATTACCAGCAAGAAGCCCTGACTCCAACTCTGAGGAGGTGAAGTGGTTTTCTTCAGTCTTTACCAGTGAAATTACACTTTCTATGCTTTTTGGGTGCTCACAATGCTCCCCACACCTCCACCCAAGTGAGACAAGTTGGATGGACCCTTATTCTCCTTTCATTCCCTGCCTAGCTTCTCCAGTGCTGGAGCTGCTAATCAAACCCTGGTTGCCTGGGTCACAGTTAGGGATCCAGACCACTACACCACTCACTGATTAGCTTGATAGTAATATTTTTCATGACTTTACAGATAAAACTTAGAAGATTGATGATCCTTCATGGATACTTGGCTCAGCAGAAGGGCATACCCTTATCGAGGGAGATGTCTATAATGTTTCTCAATTTTTCAGGTACATTTCCTGTGGTGAGAATTTGATCAAAGCTGCTTAGGAGAAGTTTAGGTATTTGACATCCTACAGTATGCAGAATCCAGCCAGGCTAAGAAGCCACTTAAATCATTGTAGTTCATCGAATCAGTCAGAAGCCAAATAGAAAAGTGATTTTTGGTCTCCTCCTCCTTTTCTGTAGTCCCATGTAGTCTTCTCCAGATTGTACGAACACTGTCAGCAGCACAATAACCCTATGGTTATTTAAACTCTGTAAGGTTCCATCCCTGAAGAAGCTGGCCAGTCAAATTCAAACATACCAGCATAATGTAAAGATTGTCAAAATCCTGCTTGCTGACCTTTGTTATCTTTCCCCTAGGGATAGAAAACTGAATAAAAGCTGAGTAAAACTGGCTAAGCTTGTAAGGGCTCTTGCACCATTAGCCTTGTAATGTCCCATGAACCTATAAACATTTCCTGCAAAAGGCAACCAATCAAAATCCAGCACTTTGATCTTTAATCAATCCCTAGCTCAGACAGCTGGCACCTGGCTCAACTTTCACTAAAGACTGGTACTTTGCAGATCTGGATCTAGAAAGATGCTATAATCATCACAGTGTGTTAACTCTGTCAGAACCCAGATAGAAAAGGGCTTTGCTTGCAAAACCTGCCACAAAGCAGTTTCACAAACTCATCTCACATTAAGGTCTTTAGTTGAGTCATAAATACAGCATCATTTACTTATGCCGATACTGCACTCCTGCAACATCGACACCTGCCTACTGCACTCCCTGACAACTTACACCTGGGGCACTCCCACTTTACCCTGCCCTACATATGCCACTGCTAACCACAGCCAGAAGAGAAAATTAACTCTGACTTTACTAAAATTTGAATGTTACAGAAAAGATGTTACTAGTCAAACTTGGAATGGCACATACCCATGCCTTGGGTATGCATATTAACTTCTAGATAAGCCACACCTCTTTTCTTCTATTGCTAGGAAGTCAATTCCATGTTAACTTTAACTGTTAACATTTCTCAACAACAGCACTATATGTATAAGGATCTATATTAGAACATTGAAGTTTCAAAACTTTGAATGTTCTAATATCGAACCCTATTCAGTGAAAGCTGAAAATATCGAAGCAACAGAAAACCAAATTTTTTCCCAGGGAAGAATTTGGTTGTCCATTTCTGTTGCTTCGGTATTTTCAGCGCTGTGGTGGAAAGTTATGGGTCGGGTTCAGGTAAGTGTGCGACTGAGTGAGGGTTAGGGTAGTTAGGGTTAGGGTGCGAGTTAGGTATGTATGCGATTGTGTGGACGTGAGGGTTAGGGCAGTTTAGGTGAGTTAGGGTTAGGGCGCAGGTCAGGTAAGTGTGTGATTGTGTGGACGTGAGGGTTAGGGCTGGGTAGGTGAGTTAGGGTAGGGCGCGGGTGAGGTGAGTGTGCGATAGTGACGGACCTTAGGGTTAGGGTTTGGGTTAAGGTAAGTGGATAGTTACTGGTGTGTGTCTAATTTAGTGTAGGGTTAGGTGTAAGATTTTAGGTGTATGTGTGTGGATTGTTGTTTGTTTGGTGTGCTTGTGTTGTTTGTATGTGTTTTGGAACAGCAAATTTTTTCCCTAGGAAAAAATTTGTTGTTCTATATGTTCAATGTTTTCAGCTTTCGCTCAATAGGGTTCGATATTGGAACATTCGAAGTTCTGAAACTTCGATGTTCTAATATAGACCCTACATATAATACTGTTTAGATGGTTGCTAATTATTTTCATACTGTGATGGTACTAAACTTGAGTGGTGCTCTATAATCCTGTAACATTTTAGTTGTCTATGGAACTTTTAGAAATTTCTCCAAGGGAGACTTCCTTCTTCTAAGTGATATTCTGGCAAGATTCAAATCTGCTCACCCAAACCCAGAAAATTCTGCTGCTTATGAGGAAATGTACACTGCTAAGTTATATTAGTATGCAAACAACTGTGGAGAAGTAGCTGTACCCAGTAAAACAAGCATAGGGCAAACCTTAAAAACAAACCTCCTGGTAGAACCACAGTATCAATAAGCTTTACAATTAAAGGCATAAAACTGTAGCCAGAAATAAGAAGTGTAGTATGTTAAAAATCCCATCATTAAATAAGCAACTCATGAGTATAATTAAAACCATTAAGGCCAAATCTGAGGCAAAAATAACCACCCAGTCCAAGAACAAGGCCTTCTTCATCTATGTCCATAATGTCAAAAGCACTACGCAGCAGTGCACTGAGCTGATTGTAAACAACACCATCTACAATGAAGCTGAAGATATAGCAAATCTGCTGGCTAATAAATTCAGGTTTAGCATCACCCTCATCATTCCTGGATATCTCACAAGAAATATTAGAAACCAATAAGACCCCAGCTATCACATAGGACCATGTCCTGAAAGCTTTCTCAAAAGCCAGAAATAATGTCCTGCAATATCCCTGAATAACATGAAACATGATTTATCCATGCCTGCCCCCTAACAAGAATGTTCAAATTCAGCCTCCAAATGGGCTTTGTCTCAAGTGAATGGATGACAACAATTCATACATCAAAAGGGTGTCATATGGAAAGCAGTGGAAATACTTATCATAGAATGGATCAACAAGGACAAAGGGAACTTCTAAACACTGAATCCATCCCAGTTTGGTTTCTTCAAAGGCAGGTCATACTTTTTTTTGAAAAAAATCACAAAAGCAATAGACAAAATGCAAGACACTACACACTACCTATCTAGAACTCACCAAAGCTTTTGACACAACACCTCATCAAGGCATTGTAGAAAGCTTACTAAATTAGGGATAAACCTCTACATCACCCACTGGAATGCCAGCTGGCTCACAAGTAAGACACAGGAAGTCAATACAGGGTAGGTTACCACCACATAAAGACCAGTCGCTAATGGAGTCCCACAGGGATCAGTGCTGGAACCAATCTTGCATGGCACCTAAGCAGATGTATCCTTTGAGAAACTGACTGCCCCTGAAAACTACCACAATGTCAATGCAACACTAAGACTTGATCCAGTAGTCAGAGATTTGGGAATGTATATAGACAGTGACCTAGCATTTGACCAATATGTGTCTGCTGCTGTGAGAAAGTCCTTCTGTACCATTAAAGTTATAAGCAAGGGGATATCATCTCGGTCCAGAGATGTCATTGTCCCACTGTACATAGCCTGAACAAGCCCATCATTGATTATAATACCCCTTTTTGTATGTACCTGTCCAGACATATGGAACAACTAGAGTGCCAACAGATGATACAGAGATCAAACCACTTGACCTACATGGACCACCTCAAAACTCTATCACTTCTCTAGGTCTGTTATAGACTACTAGGAGGTGATCTGTGCTTGACTAATAAGGCAACCTCTAACATAGAACTAATGGACCTACTGCACATCTCCAAGTCTAATGGCATCAGAAAAATCCAATCCAGGGACCTCAGTCTCATCTACAACATAAACAGAATAATTTGGAGGAATGGATACATATCCCAGATGATGCAACTATTCTAGAACAAATTTCCCATCCATATAAAAGAAACAGCATCCGTGTCCCTATTCAAACACAACTTAAATTAATAGATAAGAATAAAGAAATTTACTCCAACTTGTCCCCTGTGCTATTAATCGACAGAAACAGCATCTAAATGCCTTATCCTGCAGAAGGGACTTCTTTTAATTTTCAGTGATATGGCCCCCAGAAACATTAATTCATTCACAAATGGGAATCATAGAACTTAAAGTCATGGTAAGAGTAATTTGAACACTTAATGAAATAACACAGCTAGGCTTAAAATGCTCCTTCTCGCAGTCAGAATTCATCTATGAACCTATGAGCTTTGAAACTGCTGTCTTGATGACAAAGAATCTGTGGACCATGCAGGTGAAATATTCAAGTTCTTTGCACATACTCTATTAAAAAAATGAACGTAAGTCAAACCAGGCAAAAAATGTAACTGTGTTACCAGGACAGCAATCCACTTACCTCATAAACTTCAAAACTGTAGAGGTGCAGGTTCATTCCACATTTAATTCCTTACCTGCTACATGGCCATGCTAATGTTACATATGTTTAAAAAAAGTGCACACTTTGTTGAACTGCATTGATAAACATTTGTATCTGCAATAAGGAAGGGATTCAGATGTAGCTATAGATATAAGTATAGATATAGATATAGGTACACACACACGCATATTCTTCTAATTGTCAATATCCCACCATCTTCAATGTTTTTTGCTCATTATGTTGTGCAAATCAGTAATATATCATCAGTCCTTTTCCTTGCAGCAGGAGTTCTTCTGAATATTAACAACCACTAAAGTTTCTCTTTTTCAACACCTTCTCTAAAGGTCAACATTTATATACTCCCAAGTCCTTTTTCTCCTAAAATCCTCAATCTAAGATAGTGTTTTCTTTGTTCACTCCTTACAAATACACAAGTTCTTCCACATTTTGTCTCCAATGTTTTCACCCTGCCTCTCAACTGTACTTTATCATGAGGAACATTCCTCATTTTCATTCTGAAAACGTCCTAATTCATCCCAAGTCATCATTGAAAGGGTCTGTTACATATTCAGGGTTAAGATTTTTTAATTGATATCCAAGGTAAGCAATACCAAATTACATTAATTTATGAAAATAATGCTTTATAAAACTAAAATAATATAGTTTAACTTATCTTTGAGCTTCCTAGCTGAAGTTGTTGGTAAATTGTTTATATGTGTTCCACATTATACCCACTGGTTCCACATTATGAGAGAAGATGGAAGGTTGAGCAATATGCTTCCCAGGGTTCCTATTAGATGACCGAAGATTGGTCGAACTTAAAACAACGAAAAAGCAAAATAGCGAAGCAGCTTTTAAGCAAATTATTTCCCAGGGAAAGAATTTGCTTGGCCGCTTCCATTACTTTGCCGTTTTCGGCACTGTAGTGCAATCTCGGATTTGGTATTTTTAAGTAGTGGGGGGTGTGGGGGAAAAGCCCCCCACTTTCTTTATGTATTCTTTCTTTTTTTTTTTTTTTTTTTGGAACTAATTTTTTCCCTTGGAAAAAAAATCGCCGTTCTGAGCTTTCGAGATTATAAGCTTTTGCTTACATGGGGTTGATTATTCATCGTTCGCTTTTTTAAGCGTTTGATGATATAATATAGACCCGCTTCCCACATATCTGTACCTTATTCTCTTGCATATGTATTTATTTCTTGATCAACCTTTTAAAGCAAACCATTACTGACCATGCCCCAATTTCACTTTATATGGAGTACTTTGACAGTGTATTTCCCCCAGTACCTGTTTTAATATCTCTTGCAATGGTACAGATTCAGATATGTGCACCAATATCATCATCAGTGGTGCATTTAAAGTAACAACACATTTTACTACCATTTCAAGATTTGACACTTACTTAGCAAATTTTAGATATTAGCCAAATCCTGACTTAGGGCTATAAATGCTGTCATTCCTCAATACAATGTATATGGCCCTCTTAATTTTCCATCTTTGTAAATAATATCATAGTCCACTGTGAACCAGGCTGCCTAATGCAATATATACAGATGATTCCACAATCTGATATGTTGACCATAGTCATAAAAATGGTTGAATTTCAACCACAAACTGCATTCTTTTCACAACAAAATGAGCTACAGAACTCCAGGGTAATAGTGAACATCAATAAATCAATGGCAGTTCTTTTCATGAAGTCAACAGCACACTCTATCTATCTACAAAAGGGGTAAAGTACTATCACAATAAAATATACATCTCAGTATAATTATTGAAGATTTTGATTTAATGCCTACTGCAAAGAAGCTGTTAGAATGACATATCTGCAATTGGATATTGTATAATACTTAAGGCATGTTACACTTAATGGAATTTATGAAAACCATCTCCATATTTATTAGTAGAACTCTGAAAGGGGTCATTAATATTCATCCCTCTTGAAGATAACTTAATAGTTTAAATTGAAACATATATCCAAGTTTCCACTGGCTTTCCTCACAGGTCACAACGTTCTCTTATCTTACAGAGGTTTAGTTTAACCATAACGAAATCAAACAACAATGCTGACACACTACAAATTTCATAAAGACAGTTATACTAAAAAACTTGCTTTCCTGTCAAGAGCTTCTGAATTGCTAGAAACCAATAAGGCAGAGCAGGTCCCCACAACTAACTTTTCTTGCTTCATCTGCCTGGTGAAAGCCTGAAACTCCCTGTGAACTACTTAAAAGGTCACTGGTGGCCCTTATGGTCAGGGGCAGCTTCTAGATACCCTACATCACAGGGATATACCAAAGCCATTCTAGCCAATGAGCATTGACATTTGGGACATTTGGGGCATGAATGGCTAGTCTAAAAAATGCTCTAGGGTCACTTGCCTAGAAACCTCCTATGATCCTATTAAGAGAAACCAGTAGCCACCATTATTTAAAACAAAAATCCCTAACCTTGCCAACAGACAGTAAAGCATGAATCCATATGAATTAAAATAAAAAAAACTTGTCATTAATGGTACAATAAGAGACTTTAGATTTGCATACTAAGCTAGCATTCTTATCTGCTTCCTGTCCTAAGAACTGAGGTTTGATCTGTGATGCGACATATTCTATATTTGAAAAGAAAGACATAATAGATATATTGACAATGTTTATAAAAATGTAATTGAATGCAAAAGATGTCTTTAATATGTTGAAAATATTTAAAGAAATCTCATTCTATAGCAAGTACTATAACATGTACTTGCCATATTTTGGTATATCTGGCTACTTTCTGCCTCATGTGTCCAGCGTTTACTTCATTTGTGTGTCCTGTTTGGCAGCTTTATCCTCTTTGGCGAATAAACATGTTTACATCATTACTAAACCGAGAATCACAGCCCTGAACATGATATATCAAAAATCAGGGAAATTTTTTTAAATATTACCGCAGCTGAGTTATTGTGCTGACAGAATAATATGATTTGTGATAACATGTGTTCAGAAATATAGGTAAACTGTAATACCGGGCACTGTTGGCATACTGTAATCTTTATTGTTTTGTCACAAAACCTGAAAGTGCAGAAGGGATAGAGTGGAAAGTGTGCACGGAATCTGGGACAGCAAAGAAATATGCTCACAACTTAAGGAAAAAATCAGTCTAGGTCCTGCTGGTTGTGAATTTGTATTTATTACACAGAATAATAATTGGCCTATGCACATAAAGGTTGGCTGTAATACCCTCAAGGCAGACAAAAACACTGGCAGCTCAGCAATCAGTGTATATCTTGTGGTTTTATATATGGCATATAGTCGATTCTCTGTTTGTCTTTCATAAAATTAAACAATAATCCATGACTGTGTGCATGTATATCAGGATTTACCCATGGTTGGTGTAATAATCCATGACAGTGCATCAGTATACAGGATTTACCCATGGTTGGTGTAAAACTCCATGAGTGTGCATGGTTATAACAGGATTTACCCACAGTTGGTGTGATAACCCATGACTGTACATGTTTATATCAGGATTTACCCACAACTGATGTGATAACCCATGACTGAGCATGTTTATATCAGGATTTACCCATGGTTGGTCTTTTTTGATCATGAAGGTGAAGTCTGAATGATTAAATAAAGGTAACTGTGGGTAAATCCTGATATACCCACAAAAAAAAGAGAGCAGATTATTATTTTTATGCAATGACATTATTTAAGAAAAAATTACCTTTCTTATATGTCTTTGTATAATGGCACTTCAGTCTTCTTCCACGTTCTTCCTTGTTTACTGAAGTACTGTGTACAGGTACAGGATGTGCACACTATATCAGTGCAGTGTAGGAGAAGCAATGTAAAAAATAGAATTTGTATTGCTGTTCTTTTTAAATGTAAAAAGTCATGATTTTATGAGGGACAATGGAGAAATATAAGGAAAAGCAGGTATGTTTCTGCTTCTTTAGTTTTCAGAAGATACCTGATTTTTCCGATATTTTGCTGTCCCCCAACATATGCCAATATAAAGTCCAGCTGCTCAATGGTACTTCAGTAGCCAGACTTTTTTCTGTTGGTATATGCTCAATTTATATTGGACAGGCTGGTTGGACTGTCCAATCAGTGTGCTTGTTTTTGAATACCAGTGAGCAGTCATAGTATAATTAAGCAATAACTGATGACGTGTTGTGGTATATTGAAGATTTACCCATGGTTGGTGTGGTTTAATTATGAGGGCGAAGCCCGAGTGATTAAATAAAGCCAACCATGGGTAAATTTCAATATACCACAACCACAGAGTTGGTTATTGCTATTATACAATGACATTATTTAAGAAAAAACATGTTTTTCTTAAACAATGTCTTTGTATAATGCCCCCATGCTGCCCTTCTGCATTTTTCTGGTATCCTGGAGCTTTTTCTGATGTACTGTGCATGCAAAACCAGAAAGGAAGATCTCCCATTTTTTTTTTTTTTTTTTTTTTTTTTTTTATTGAAAACAAAAAAAAAAGAAACTGGGAGACTTTTAACGTTCGGGAGAGCTGGGACAGACAAAATAAAAGGATAATAAGGTAAATTTCTATAGTTTTGCAGAACGTACCTGATTATCCTTTTATTTATGTCTGCACTGTCTCCCTTGTTCATTTGAGGTTTTCTGTTTTGTTATTTTAGTAAAAAAAAAAAAAAGAAAAGTAAAACAATTACGAGATATACTAATGGAAAAAAGGCCGGGCGACCAGACCTTTTTCAGTTGGTATGTTCATGGATTTACAACAGGCACACTGGTTGGACTGACCAATCAGAGTGCTCACTTTTGAATATTAATTGGCAGTCATTGTATAATTAAGAAATAACCAATGAGTGGGTATGGGTAAATCTTAATATACCAACACCCATGAGTCAGGTATTGCTATTACACAATAACATTATTTCAGCAGTGCTTGTTTACTTTTCTTTAATAATGTCTTAGTATAATAGTGCCACAGTGTCCCTCATGTTGTTTCCTCATTTTTCCATGTTTGTTGATATACTATGCATGCGTACGGGAAATTACGTTCCCACAATTGTACAGGACGTCAGTGCTGCTGAAAACAAGCAATGGAGAAAGTCAAATCTGTGTTGCTTTTTTTTTTTTTTTTTTGTACTACAAAATCGAGACAGTTTAGAGGCACAAGATAGAGGCATGGCAAAAATACAAGGAAAATCAAGTACGCTTCTTTAGTTTTGCAGAACATACCTGATTTTCCTTGTATTTCCTCTGTATATGCTTCTCAGCCTCCTAGTTCAAGAAATGTCTCAAAGCCTTAAATAACAGGGGACAAAGGCCCAAAATAGGGACCAATTGTAAATGTTGCTCTTATAAGCTAAGAAAGCAGTTAGAATAACAGGATTTATGCTGTCGTGCATTGCCTGAAGGATATGAATTCTGAAACTGAAATGCGTGTCATTACTTAGTGACTTCACTCCTCTCAGTGATTTGTCAGAAAACCATACATTTTATGAGTGACAGGCCAAAAATACGAGGCAAAATTCTGGATATTCTGTGAAAATCTGGACAGTTGAGATGTATACCTCTATAGCATATACTAATAGAAGGAAGTCCAATCGCACTTCAGCAACCGGACTTTTTTCTATTGGTGTATGTGAAATTTACAATGGACATGCTGGTTTGGCTGACCAATCAGTGTGCATGCTTTTAAATACAAATGAGCTTTTGCTGTATAATATGGCTTATACTGTACGTTAATGGTCAAATTAAGAAGCTACTAGAACAATTTAGAATGCCATTTCAACATAATGGAAGCTATAATTGTGAGTAGCAATGTTGAGAGCAACTGGCCTGGAAATTTTGTTGTGGAACTTAAATGCAAAATGACTCAACTGGTTCTGATACAGTGTCTAATTTTCTTTGTGAGTTCTGTCTATATGGTCAGGATATTTTCCACCTCAGCAAGATTTGCTATTTATATTAACTGTTTTGTTTACAATTCCCTAAGGTTTCACTTATAATGCAGAGTTTCAGTGGCACTAAATTAGTTAACAAAGTAAACTAAATAATAAGTTGAATCAAGCCTGAAACTAAGATCTGACTTAATATGTACAGCTAAATGTTTTGCTGCACCCTCCACAGGGATAATGCTCAAAAATAAATAAACTGGAATGTTAAACTCAGTTTTACTGTGCAGATGATGTTAATCAGAACAATTTAACAAAATTCTGGACGCATGTAAATGAGCTGAACACGGAAGTTGTCGTCAGAGCTGGAGGTTGATATAACCTAAAACCATTTCATGACCCCTCAAAAGAATTGCAAAACAAGTCCTATCAGCATTCATTCTCTACAACTTTGCTTAACAGTGAGTTAAAAATAGTATTGCAAAGAACCTGTCAGCTGCTTCAAGGTAAGAATGCAACAAATGGATCAGAGCCCAGGCAATGGCAAAAAAAAAGATATATGAGTAGTACAAACTGCACTTGTAATTGTAGCCTTGCTATCATCATTTGTTTATATGCTAAGCAGGTCTCTTACAGCTCTAGGGATGACTGTTGTGAATTTATTTGTACATGTGCAGAATGTTAAGGTATAGTTTTGTAGCTGTAACACCAAACTAAGTTTTTTGAGCTAAAGCAAGAGCAGGTAAAGGGGTCAAGGACACAGAGTTTGTCCAAACCTTTCCAACATCCTACCTCTTCAGGTCTTTACAAACTGCTTTCTTCTTCTCGTGAGCTTTTTGCTTTTTTTGACATCCCATTGTTATAAGAAGGTTACTGCTGCCCCCCCTCCCCCCCCAGTTTTACAGCCTTTGTTTGATATCCTAGTATATCTCTTAAGACTGACTTGAAAGAGGTCACATCGATATATCAAACATTTAATTTCTCAAGTGATTAAATATTTCTATCCTATCATTTCTCTTCTTTCCTTCACTAAGTATACGGTTTTTGTTAACCAAGAGACTAGTACTAGCCACAAATTCCTCTTTTAATGGATGCCATAGAAGCTCTGATGGGACCAAGGACTTACCCTCTACATCTTTTCTTAGGGATACAGTAAATGTGTAACTCCAGGTATGTCACAGCTGCCTCAAATATGTATGAAAGTGAAATACATTTGGGTACTAAATGAGAAGGATGAAGCCACAATCATTATGTTTACTAACTTTGCTTTATGACAGATATACTGGTTAGTCATCTAGAATAGTATTTGCCACATAGTAAGGCAAGTCTCCCTGTAGAAGCCTGAGCCCAATTCAGGGAAAGCCCAAGTAGATCTGAAATCATGCTTAATTCAAAAATGTCCGGTTTAGTATTAATTTTATTTGGGGTCATGCTATACACAGAAAATACTAGTCAATGATTGTATATATGTGAATCAGTAATAAAAGAATTCTTTATTAAGCCAGATCTTGATTACTTTAAAATCTTTGTCTGTTGTACATGTATACGGCAATATCTGCTTTTATACTTTACAGTGTCATTTTTTTTGCATAGGAAGCACCAATGTATTTGTTGGTATCTAGGGATAACTTAATGGTTTCTACGGTTTGAAGGAAAATACTTTAATGCATTCTAAAAAGTGATGAATTAGAGCATAGGCTCTTATGCTCTGTCAAATTGAACCTTCCTCTTAACCACAGAAATGACATTTGAGCATCCTCTACATACTATTAAACTACTTTGGGCATCCCTTTACCAAAAAACACATATTGCACTCCACAGAAGCAGATTGTCTCACCAAAAAAAAAAAAAAAACAAACAAACAAAAAACAAAAAGAAACACAAAACTTGGTCTAACCATTTTATAATTTATAGTCAACTGAATGTATTTTTTCAGCTTTCAACGTGTTCCAACATTCAAAGCAGTGTTGAACAGTTAATTTGTTTTTTCACTTTCAGTCTTGTTTGGGTCTACCTAAAACAATCTTGGGTTGAGTGCACTAAAATATATTTGTTAGAAATCATGAAAACCTTTTGTACAGAGACATACATTTCATGGTTATCTAAGAAGTCATGACACAAAACTAGTTATCCCTTTCAATTACTTCATAAAACAGCCCAGGAATGCCATAACAAATGAATGTATTTATAATGCCATGCTTTCATTTTATTTATTTATTTACTCATGCTTTGTTGACTGGATTCGCCCCACTTGACTAGCAGCCTCTCTTTATGGGAGACCCAAGGTAGTATATATACTACTAGGGGAAATTTGGCCAGGGCTATGGGGAACATCCCCTGCTCTTTTTGATAGGTGCCATGTGATCATTTACATCCTCCTGTGCTACCGCCAGCTCAGGCAGATAGTACCTCAGTTTAACACCTCTTCAGAAGCATTATGTTGTCACGTGTGTGGCAGCCCTCTGATGCTATACTGCACTGTCACCATTCTAATAACCTGGAGTGGTAATAGAACTTACAGCCTTTTACACCAAAGGTGAATGTGCTACCTCTTGCACCACTGACACTGAGAATGAATGTTTATGTTGATTGGCTAAGAGCTTCCTTTCCATTAAGAATGGAGCATTTATCTAATAGATGTGTTTCCAGTAAATCAAGAATGGTCATCAGATCCCATATCTGCCTGTCTTTAGACATGAAGTTTCAAATCTTCCTGGGAAGGATGACCCAGTTTATAAACACCCAACACACTTGGTGTGAGCCTTAAAATAAACATATTTCTCATATCTAGGAACTTAAAATATATTAAAGAAATTATCTCTACCCACTTCTGGCAATATTTAGCATCAGCATTAACATCTCTATTTTTGTGACTGAATGGCAACTTAATGTGTATGAATCTGTTAATGTGTAGCCTGTCAGATGCAGATTTCACATAAGCATGCCCTCAAATGGAAAATAAACAGTTGTGAAAAGACACGCCTATCTACGTATTATAAATCAAACACTATAAACTGTAGTACCTCAGAAAATGTACACCCAATAATAGGGTTACACTGAATGAATTTTGTATTTTATTAAATGTTATAGAATGGGTAAAGTGTACATTGCACTCTGACTGAAGAATGAATGTTCGGCAGTAGGGTGCTTATGAAGAGGTAATGCCTGCAACAATAAATAAATAAATAAATAAATAAATAAATAAATAGAATAAAACAAGTCTTTCACTTAATGGTAGTGTATTAAGCTGCTATAAAGTTTAACAGAAAAAGCAAACAGTGCATTTTTATGCTTGGAAAACAGCGCTTTGCTGTTTAGTGAGTGGCAAATTTTAAAAAAGGAAAGCATGCTTATGTACGTGTGTGTGCATGTGTGTTTGTGTATGTGGCAGAGAGAGAGAGAGAGAGAGAGACAGTGATAGAGTGATATATATATGTGTGTGTGTGTGTGTGTGTGTGTGTGTGTGTGTGTGTGTGTGCATGTGCACGTAGTAATAAAAAACTAAAACAAATACAAAACAGTTTAACAGCCCATTCTCTAAATGCAATACAGCCTTCCACTGTTCGTGTTATTGGAAAGATGTCTGCAGCACCAGGCCTCATAACAACCAGGGCACACATCTTGTTATGCATTATTGCTTGCATACTGCTACTGCTACTACTACTACTACTAATAATAATAGTAATAACAAAAGGTGTAACATTGCAGTACCTGGGGTAGTAACAGTGGCAAAGAAAGTGAAAGATGAACTTCTCCTTTACATATAAAGAAGAATACTTTCAATGTGTACACATAATAGATATTTTTATCTCCTAATCTCCTTCTGAAGGGTACTTCATCCTTCCTCATTGCCTGCGGACAGGGGTGGCAGGCAGAGTTTCAACTTGTCTTATTTTTTGGATGTATTTTATGACCCCACCTCCTTAGGTGATGGCAGTACGAAGAAAAAAAAGTCCTGGTATCTCTGATCAATTTCTTTGAATCTTGTGTGGGGGCTAATCCCAACACCCATCCCAGCTGTCCTCCTGATTTATAACAGCATTACTAATAATGCTGCAATAGTCAAATACTAACTTTAATATTTTGTTCCGTTTACCAATGAATGTCTACTGAATATGAATAAGACTGCTCATTTGTAGTGGCGGACCAGCCAAGGGTAAAAGTTTCAATTTTACTGAAATTATAATCCAGTGAAATTACATTATGTGGGATTCGGAAGAATATAGTACTTATGCAAAGTGCTGCTTAATGTAAGCTGATGATTTTGTGTTTTTATTTCATTTTATAGAATTTGGCGATATATGCTTCTCAGATGTATGTTTTTTCACTTAAATGCAAAAAGATGTACTTGAGATGCATAACTAGACACTTTCAACTGGTAAATTTCTAGGATGGGACACATGTGATACTTTTCTACCTCAGAAAACACACTTATAACAGGTTTGCACAAATATCACTTTGTACTTCTTGCTTTCTAAATTCTCACTCTGTATGAGTGCATAAAAACAAGCTTTGAAGGCAGTAACTATTCAGAAAGCAGATCAATGCACTTCCCAAAACTTTGGGAGTGTTTCCTTCAAACCTGATAACAGTCTCTTGTCAGTTATGAGGGGCTAGAACTGCAGGGAACATCTTTATGTCAGCTAAAATGTTTAGGAACATATCCTTTAGACTTGACTACTGTCTCAGTTCAAATGTGGATACCTGTCACAAAAAACAACACCCTCTTCAGACATAACTGTTAGCTCAGACATCCCCACATCTCCTTCATACTTTGCTACCATCTAATTTCAGAATATGGGCTAGTTGTTGAAGTTATGCATCATTCATTTAATGTCACATCTTTGATTAAGCTCTGGTATGGTGACTCTTTAGACAGCATCTAAGCTACATGAGAAAGATCAGTTTGTGAAGATGTAACTGCATTGGGCCCATCCCTGTTCAAGATGTCACCCTATTTAACAAATTTCGTGCACACTGCTATCTGCAACAATTTTCCTTCCTTCACTTTTACAGAGTCTCTACATACTCAGGGAATTTCTGTTTACACTGCAAAACCACACAACTTAAATAGGATACAGTTCAAAAAGATATGTATTGAGCTCATCTCGCGGCCATAATCACTTATCTGTGTACTGTGTCTCTGTCTCTGTCTGTATAAATGTTGAAGATTTCAGTAAACTGGAAGAAGTCCATTATCTCAAATCCCAAGTTAAGCAGATCCTCTTTCTCACAAAAAAGTCATATATTTGTCCTACCAGCTCTTCCTAAAAACTTTGAGCATGTTTCCATTGTGGTCAACTAACCAATGTACAATATGCACATATAATTCAGGTCATAAAATCATGCTTCTTATGGACTATATTATTTTCCATGACATGGACACTGGACTAATGAGTGTCACTGCATTCACAGACTTTTTCTAAACCCCTTACTGTTGTCATAAAGAAGATAGCAGTAGATAGATACAGACATGGGCATGCACACACACTTGGTTTTCACTATTATTTTTTTGTTTTCTACCTAATATTGCTTGCATTGCAGTTCTAGGACCCCTGTTTATTTTACTTTCTGTCAGTGACCTAATTGAGTTTTAAAATCTTATCAAACTACACTTGTTAGGCAAATAATGTCTTTAGTTTCTTAGGTCAGATCTTGCAAATGTCAGTGAAAAGCTGTTGTCCCTATTGAGAATTTGAGCACTGATCACCATTCTTTGAAGAAACAGAAAAATTGCAATTGTTATTCCTTGGCATAAGGGCCCTGTTAACTGGGCTGTAAAATATCCTGAATGCATTTATCTAGACGTGTTCTGATCATGTAAATATCTGCTTATGAGCTCACCCCAATCTAATTTGCTACAGTTAAATATGTATTCACAAAGATGATGTATTGATCATTGATATATCAGACCATAAAGCAGCAAAAATATCGCTGTATAAGTTTTCCACTTCCACTTAGTATGTGGACTTCTACTCCTTCAAGTCAAAGTCTAAGCTCCTATAGACTTTGAAAATTGTAACACAATTTGCACTTCTTTCTTGTTTGGATTACTTTAGTGCCTTTTCCCAAGTCTTCCTTGTACACACAGTATCTGTCTCGCTTAAAGGAGAATTGTGTACCCTAGTTGTCGATGGGTACTTCATAATACAATTGCATCACAACTATACTTCAGTTTGCCATATGTGACATCCACCTCATTTGCCTTTAACAGGTTTTCTTTCTCATGTTCTCTATTTAGATATCAAGGGATTGCTAGTAGAATCTTGACATATTGTTTGAGCCATTAGGCTTTTTACTGTTTTGCAGCAAACTCTGTTGAAGCACCCTGTCAGCACCGATAAACCACCAGTACCCATAGCTTTTTATTTCTTTTATGACCTATTTGTTCTCAGGCCTGCTTGTTTTTTTTTTTTTTTCACCTGCTGTGCCAGATTGATCATGTAACTTTTAAAATAATTAATTTTCTCTTTTTATATTACCTTAACATTGTCCTGTCTTTAATAGAAATCACAAAGTAAATATTCGATTGCTATCAATTGATGATGATACAAAAGTGTGAATTTATATTACCTTTAGAACTCAGTGTAGCAGATTAGCCTTTCATGCCTTAAACATAAATATATTGTATTTTCTGTTGCTGAAAAGACAGATCTCACTTCCCCCATCACCGCTAAGAACTACTGCCAGACCTCCCAAGTTGAAAGGCACTTGTTAATTATTTGCTTATCTGCTTGACCCAGCTGTTTTGTTGAGGGTTCTCAGTACTAAAATTAAAGCTTTACAGTACACCCTTTTTAGTCATTGTGAGAGAAAATGTCACCAGGATAAATGGACCAAAGCCCAATATTATGAGATAACATTTGTAGCAAAGCACAAATTATAGCAACACAGAAATCAATCCAGCACAGCAATATATATATATATATATATATATATATATATATATTAAATTGACTTAGGGATCCTTGTTGCATTAAACCTTGATAAAATAAAACACTCAGCTTTTTTAATCAGGAAAAATAATGCCGATGGGTAAATTATGCATATTCCATATCCATAAATCAATGCTTATTTTAAACTCAGAAATCTGGTAAAAGTATATAAATGAAAGATTATAACAGATGGAGAGAGTAGTGCCAGACAATCAGCAATAGACGAGGGGTAATGAAATGCCAGTGACATGCTATGATGCATTATGTGCTAAGGATATTTAAATGCTAGACTAAACATTTGACAGGGTTCTAATAATTATGCCATGGGTGAATATTTTATCTCAAGTGCAGAAATGATCTCTCTGAAGCTAAAAATTAATTCAGGTGGATTCAGTACTTTACAGAAATAGGATCTACTGAATCCCATGGGACGAAGTATAACAACCAGTCTAACTTACCGTGAAAAATAACCTTTTTAAGAATACGTAGTTTTGCCTTTTTTAACCCTATAGATATATAATATCTCTCAACTGTCCAGAACTTTACAGAATATGCAGATTTTTTCATCAGATTTTAGGTCTGCTCCTGATAAAATTTGTAGTTTTTAGGCAAATCCCTGAGAACTGAAGTCATTGAATAATGGCAGACATTTGAGTTTCAGACTTCATATCCTTCAGAAAACATAAGCTAATGGAAAAAAAAAACTGCTGCTATAGCAATTAAAAATTGTCCCTGATTTTGGGTCTTTGTTCAACCATTAATTTTGGCTCTGTCCAGATTATTGTGCTAACAGGCTATGAGACATGAATGTATCAAACTCTTTGAGATCTTCTTGGGAAAGTGAACTTTTGTTCCTACAATATATTGAAAAACATAAGTTTTCAGCATGCACTGTGTTCCTGGATATATATCTCAGTGATCAAAGTACATTTTAGCAAAGTTATCTTCTTACAAGCTTAAAAGAGTGAACGATGGGCTGGTACATCAGTGAGAATGGCATGTGAATGTATCAATATAATACAGAGACCGACAAATACATTGTAAAGGACTTTATTTAACTGCAGTCAAATATTAGCTTCTCGAAGCAAGTGACATAAGACTGCATCACACAAGAGGGTAACATTCTAGCTTGCCACATTTTGTTCTTGTATGTGTTCTGAATACCATCTTTCTGAAAATACAGAATTTTTGCTCTTTATTCACAGATACGCTCACTAAAGTAACAAAGTATGAATCTACAAAGTTTTCAGATTTGCTTTAGTTTATGGACAGTACTGAAATAATCAAATATAAAGTTTAACAAACACCATTTAAATAAATGCATTTCACCTACTGAATGTAGAGAATTGCTTCACTTATTTTCTTTTTCATGCTTGAAGGATAGGATGGACTTTAACATAAATCTATCTACAGATGAGCGTCGCAGTAAACACTGTTTAATTTTTCCAGTTAATGCAAGTGTAGTTTCAGATACCATTTTTAATGTCAATTGGCATATCCTTCAATTCATTATATTTTGAACTCCACCACAGTTTTCATTAAAAACTACTTCCTAACATTATCCTTCATCTTTCACCCCCTTTTTTAAATTATCATTCTTGTGCAGCAGTTTTCCAAAATATATATATATATATATATATATATATATATATATATATATATATATATATATGAACCTTCTTGTGTACTCTCGCTGTTAATCCAAGGTACTTGGAAACTTGGAAGAATCTTACTTACAATAGTTCCCTACCCAATAAGTCTTTTCCTGAACAGATTTTAATGCTATAAAGAAAGTGTCTTTCTTGTCCATCCTGGGTTGGCCACTTTATCAGTGTGCCTCTAGAAATCTAGTGCCTATAACCCAATATTTGTTTTTTAGATCCAAAGAGTCCCACCTGTTTTTCATCTATTTCCTTGGGGGAGGTAGATTAATGGAAACTGACTGAGATTTAACTATGACTGGTGGCACTTGTTTTCTAAAGATGCAGTGTTAACTGTGATAACAGTGTAAACAGTGCATTTGTTGCAACATTTTAATTACCATCATTGTTAGCAATTACCTGAAACATAAGTGAACCTTGCAAAAAGAGGACCTGGCTACTTTACATTTCTTTGAAAAGGCATCACAGTTAACTCCACAGCTCTTTCACTCGAGTATGCAGTTTGATTCTAGGATCGTAATGTGGGGATAGAACCTAGAGACAATACTCTTCTATTGCAAAATGAATGCCAAAACTATTAAGCCACTAACAATACAGTATGCCATCAACTATCTGCTTCACATTTGATAATACATGCCCCAGTACGTAATCTGCTTACCTGTTATGTATTTTAGTTGTCAATTAGTCCCGTAGACATCATTAAGCAGGCATTATCAGATACTTTGCATGCCGCATATTTCTACTTCATTTCATTTTCTGCCCATAGTTTCTGGAATTTCACACTTCACTGTACAGCTTACTAATTTGTGAAACCAGAAACTAGTTAAGACTATTGACTGGCTGTAGTGATGATATATTCCATTCCACACTGGTTTTCAGTCCTGTCTCCCTCACTTTCCCCTTAACAGCATCTGGACAAAGTCTGTTTGGAAATATCACTAACTAATAAAATAAAATCAGCATCTGAACTCTTGAAAGCAGAATGTCAAAGCTTATGTTTTCTACAATCATTCATAAATATGACAATAAGGAAAAGGGCAATCAGTTTATTTATTTTTACTAATCTTGATCATTTTTTTGTAAAACCGTGGAATGTACATGTGTGAGGTAAACATTCTATAAGGTATGATACTATAGTTCCCAGGTGTTGCAGCATGGGTTGATAAGAAGGGAGAGTTGTGAGCATAAAATCTTGCTGCCAGAGAATCACCTTCATTTATCCTGATTAATGAAGGTCTTAGATAATCACTCACTTAAGTATATGGAAGACTTTGTGAGCATGAGTAAATGTATTTTTTATGTGTATTTGCCTGTAACTATGTGTATGTCTGTGTCTGTCTGTGTGCATGCACATAGGAATATAAAGAGGTGTATGTGCTTTCACTGTGCACTTAAAGCCACTTTGAATATATTTGAAATGCATACAGTTTTCTCATACATGGCACATTTTTTTTCTTCTCACATTATTACCTTCATTATGTGGCTATTATTTAAGTTTATCATGCTTCAGGTAGATGGACTTTGCATAAAGATTTTTTTCCACAAAATAGTCATGACTTTCTAACTGGGGTTGCATTTGTAATCAAGAATATAAGAAAAATCCCGTATTTTAGTGGTCAGGGTAAGGTGATTGTACATATCATTTAAATTAAATCCTATCAACTTTATCTCCTTATGCATCTACAATACAAATTGGTGCAGCTGAGTAACTAACAGAGTTGCCCTTTTCTCTGCAGTCTTTCTAAGCAGAAATAGGAGATGAGCAATGGATAAATAAAATGGTGCATGGATAACTATGATTGTACATATTTGTAAGTGTGGATGACTCTTACACACACACACACACACACACACACACACACACACACACACACACACACACACACACACACACACACAAACAAACTCAGTTTCACAGCCAACAATAATGCTTGTCAACAGTGCAGTTTCAAAAGCCAATGCATCACTTTTACTTTAGTAATGGAATGTAAATTACTATGTATTCAGAAACAGTCCTTATAATAAGGCTTGTTTGGCAGTTTTAACACTGAAGTACAGATGAGTATGGCTGTGAGTTGCTAAAGAACTTCATCCCAAGTTTCATTGTCTTGGACTCTATCTACCTATTGCGTGAAAGAAATCTGTTAACCAGATAGTGGTCTTGGGTCACTCGCCTGTGTAGATAGCCACTGGGGCTTAATGGGTTTACCTGTTAAACAAACAAATACATGAGATCATAAGTACGTACGCAAGTGTACATGAGCATGCACTTGCTCACACACACACACACACACACACACACACACACACACACACACACACACACACACACACACACACACACACACACACTCAAAATGTGTTCTGTACCCGCTCACACTGAAACTTGGACATTGTTGCAAGCATAACTCTGAGTAAACAAAGAAGTACAACTTGTTTATGAGTGTCATGTCTTTTATCACTGTATTGATTTTGGTGTTCATTTCAGCAGCACCATGGTACATTAGTGATGAAGACTTTTTTTTGTAAGTTTTTATGTTATTTGATTTTATTAAAATGTGACAATGGTTACTGTTTTTACATTAGAAAAGATGAGAAATGTTGCACATACATATAATACAAAGTAAGAATAAATATCTCTGTTTACACTGACCTCTTCTAGCAGGTGGTCGGCTCTTTCCAAAATGAACATCTCCATTTGGTCCTTTGACAACCAAGCTTTGTCTTTTTCTAAAAGCAATACCCTCTCATGCAGCTCTGAAGTCCTGAAATGTACTAATAAACAAAATCCTAAGGACAGCAGGGACAAAACTCCGCAGCAAACAAACCCCCAGAATTCTGGAGACTTTCGTCCATCTCTTGTGCCCCTGTGTGCATTACAGGTCCTTTCAATTACAGCTCCCTCACCTATCCAGCCCTTGGTTTCCATTTCTCCCCTCCACGTCTGTCTGGCAGAAGCAAAGTATTTCCCCTCAGGGATATTTCACTCTTGCTTTTCAAATTTTAATCCAGCTGAATGGTACAATCCCAGGGAGACATGAGAGGAGCCCGAGCAGAAGGACTCTTATCCTTCAGAGCTGCTTCTAAGTTTAGATCCAGAGTTTGCAGGGATGCAGCTGTGACAACCTTTCAGCTTACTTTTATGTTTCTTTTTTCTTCTCAAAGAGCAATCACTGAAATTAGACATAAACATAAACGGAGACTGTTCACTTAGTTTATGGCAAAAGGGTATACTTTTCCAGTAACAAATCCTTCACCAGAGTGGTCTTTCTCTGTACAATACCCTGTTGTTCTCCATGAGGGCACCTTATTCCTGAATCTAAGTCACTTTTTGTACCTCTTCCTTACGAACAGCCTGGCTGTTGCTACTCTGTAACAGGACACAGTTCAGCTGAGTGCTGGGATTCACATGTGTCTTTTAAGATTTTGTTCCCTGAAACTGTCTCCGCCTTTTTCCCCTTGTCAGGACTACGATTTATTTATTTATGCAAAGTGTCTGGGAGGGGTCCAGAAAAACAGTTAAACTGTACGCTCTCTCCCTTTCTTTGATCTTTTACTCACTGAAGTTTTTTTTGGGGGGGGGGGTGGAGGGATGACATTTAAAGTGATAGATACAAGTTTGTTGTGTCTTTTTGAGTACAAATGTATCTTCTAAATTGTTTATTATAATGCTGTGATTTTTTTTCTCTTTCCACAGATCATAGAAAATGCTCTCAGCAGTCTACCATGAAAAGCTAATTCATCATTTTAAATTGCCATTTTTTTACTATGTGTTTCACATTGAGTTTGACAAGAAAAAAATGCATTCCCATGACACAGCAACATAAGATACATCAAGATGTGTATGTTTACACAGGTGTATATATATATATATATATATATATATATATATATATATCTTTGCAATATATATGAGTGTATAAAACCCCCATACCCAAAAACACATATATGACTGTGCATGTGTGTCTGTGCTTCTGTGTATGAATACCAGAGTAAATATACGAGACAATTTGTCTCTCACGTCTGTGCGTACTTTCATACTGTTCCCTCATTCCCTGTCCATTCTCCCTTAATACAAAGCTAGTCAAAATTTACTACCCATTCCGACACCTTCTGATATCTCTGTACATTCCTGGGTTGTCTGGTCTTGTATGCTGTAGCTCACACAGTATCAGACTGGTCCTGCTACAGTAGCTCCAACATTGCAGCACAAGGAGGTCACGTCTTATCACTCATTCCTTCTAGGAGTGAAGTTTTATCACTCAGGTTGTACTTTGATTTTGTCTTTTTCAAGGTTGCAGCATCCTGGCTGATTTCTGTGTTTGTGAGGTACAGTAATCTCAGAATTAAGAGTGTACAGTGCATAAATGGGGGACCCTTCAAAAATATGTTATGCTATTTAATTTAAAGTACATTTGCTTATAAACTAAACACTCTAGCTGGCATGTGTTCCAAGTGCAAATTTACTTGAGCTATCACTTTTAAACTTATTTTGCCAGGTAAATGTGCACCACGCGTAGCAGTGCTGGGAATTAATATTTTATTCTGGGTATCTATGCTTTATATATAGATATATATATATATATATATATATATATATATATATATATATATATATATATATATATATATAGACACACACACACACACACACACACACACACACACACACACACACACACACACACACACACACACACACACACACACACACACACACACAGATGTACGTGTATGACAGATGATCAAAGTTTAAAAATCTTGAGAACTAAATCACAAACAAGAACAGTTTGAATGACAAAGATTCAAATACACACCCTTCAAATCACCAAGTTTCAAAGCAATACAAAATCTATTATCAAAAGCTAGTTCATCATTTCAGATTTCCATTTTCAACTGTGTTTCACACTGCTGCTAATTATTTGCACCACCTCCAAGATAGCAATACACTGGAGAAAGGGTAAATTCCTCAGTCACTGATCCCCGACTGTACTGTCATCTTGCATGGCAGAAAATTCGGTACATTCAGTCAGCTGTACTGGCATTTTTGCAGTTTGAAAAGTTAAGTTTGTCGATAGGTTGAATGGAACGCACATATGTATCTAAATATATATATATATATATATATATATATATATATATATATATATATATATATAAATAGGTCTACCTCATAACAATGAAAGACCAGAAGAACGAAATGCAGAACACCGAGACAAAAACAACGAAACCCCAGAACACCGAAAAACACGTAAGTTTACAAAACACACATAACACACAAAAACACACACACAACTGCCCCACACTACTAAACAAAACACCCTACACTAATGATAGGCAGGGGGGCAAGCCCCCCTGCACCACCCACATGGGAGGCTGTGCCCCCCCACCCCCCTACTTTAATATTTTAACTCCGAGATCGCACAAACAGACACACAAGGCAAACACACACCCACACAGTACATTCTGTCACACACACACACCACAGTCACAACACAGACTTACACACAGCATTTCCCCTCACAAATACACTGACATACACACACTTACCTACAGCAGAACACGAAAGGCACTAATTCAAACTCCCGTAATATTGGGATTGTGAATTTCGCGCTTTTCAGTGTTCTGTGGTTTCATTGTTTTCATCTCGGCATTCCAGATTTCGAACTTCTGGTCTTTCGTCCAACTCAAGTAGACCCATATATTGACATTTGATAAATGGGTAGGTGTGCTGGACACCAGACTCTTTTTGGTCCATTCCCAGGCCCTACTAGAAAAAAAAGTGAAATGGAGATTTACAGCAAATATCTTCAGTAGACAACTATTTATACCACAGACTAAGACAAATGTTTATAAATAATACTTTGAATACATGAATGCACAGAATTTCCAGTGTCATCTTCCTTCAAATGCGGGTTTACAGTGTATAATGGTAAATAGTTTGTGCTTTACAGCTGCCTGTAGAAAAATATTCAAAAACATCACACTTATTAAAAATAGCAAAATAATTACAATTCAGCTTTTGATATCAAAGCAGCAGGAAGAATAAAAGCCATGCAAAGAAAGGTAAAAGTGACTGCAGGATAAATACATAGCATCAGTATTGTGGCAATGTGCTTAAAGTTATTTCCTTTTTGAGTGCTTAACCCCTTTTTTTGTATCAGGAACAGGAGCATTCCTTAAGAAAGGAAGAGGCTGTTCAAGCTTTTAAACATGCATAAAGTATATTCTTGCCTGATTTCTGTTTGGAGTTGTTTCCATATATGTATGTATGTATGCATACATGCATGTTCATAGGTTCATAGGTTGGTACTAGGCTATCGGCCCTAGGGCCTATAGAAGCCTAGCCATAACAATTCCCTGGATATTTCTTCCCACAGTATTTACTTCTCTGGACCCCTGTCTAGCAGAGTGACTGACATGATCCCTGGGGTGAATTTCCTATCTCCCATCCAATCATCAAGGTTCCTTTTGAAAAGTGCCAAGAAGGCACTCTGCTTGACATGTATGGGCAGTCTATTCCAGAGTATAGGGAGTCTCTGGGTCAGGAACCTATCCCTCCAGCATGTTTTGTTCATTGTGATGACAAGGTTTAGATCCCTGGAGCGTGTGGCTCTGAGGGATTGGGATTTCTTTAAGTGGAGCATGTCCAACAGCTCAGGGTTTGACATGGCCTTGTATGTTAAGCAGAGATCGCCTCTGAGTAGACGATATGCCACAGAGTATAGCTGGAGTTTTTTTAGATGGTCAGCATATGGCATCTGCTTTATGCCTATGATTCTTTTAGTGAGGTATTTCTGTGGCCTTTCCAGCTATTGCAGATGTCTTGTGAGGTACATACCAAATGGGGCATTATACTCTGTAATGGGTCTAATGAGGGATGAGTACAGTGGGACAATGGCCTCCTTTTTTCTGGATGAAAAGCCCTTAGTGATGAAGTGTGCCACATAGAAGGATTTCCTGACTGTTGTGGCGATGTGGTTATCGAAAGTGGGACCACTGTCCACCTGTGTCCCCAAGTCTCTCATCACTCTTTCGATGTTTAGTGTGCTGCCACCTATGTGGTAATTCATGGATACATGTTTTTTTCCAAAGGGGATAACTATACATTTCTTGGCATTAAGCGTGAGCCCATGGCTCTGGCACCAGGCATCTGTTTCTGTAAGGCCCTTTTGTAGAATATCCACATCATTTGGGGATTCAATAATGGCTCCCAATTTGCAGTCATCTGCAAACTTTGTTAGCCAGAGTTCCTTAGTGTTGGCCTGTACTTCAGAGAAGTAGATGCCAGACAAGAGTGGTCCCAGGACTGAACCCTGAGGTACTCCACTTGTCACTTGTCTGGAGGTAGATTTGGAGTTGGCTACTTTTACAGTCTGGGTTCTGTCAGTAAGCCAGTTGGCAACCCATCGAGTGACATAGGGATTTATGCCCAGCTTAGTAAGTTTATCTATGATTCCAGAGTGGGGGATGGTGTCGAAGGCCTTGGTGAGGTCCAGATAGGCTGTGTGGACCGCCTTACCCTCGTCCACAGCTCTGGAGACTGATTCGAAGAAGTCAATCAGATTCAGGAGACAAGATCAGCACTTCAAAAACCCAAACTGGGTGGGGTCCAGTGTTTGAAGGTTACCAATGTCTTTGTTTATAAGTTCCATGATAATGCATTCCATGCCCTTGCAGATCAGGCTTGTCAGATTGATGGGACGGTAGTTCCCAGGATCCAAGGTGGATCCCCCTTGTGGAGTGGGATAACTGTAGCTGTACGCCACTTAGTGGGCACGAAGCCTGAAGTGAGGCTATGATTAAACATGACACTTAGGTGAGGTGCCAGTTCATTTTGTAGTTCATGTAGTACACAGCCTGGGGTGTCATCTGGTCCCATGGATGCTGTATACTTAGCTTTGGATAGTGAGGTTTCTACCTGTGTGGCCGTGATTATCGGAATTTGACAACCTTCTGGTACTGAGATGGGCCCTTTAGTGGGTGAGAGGGGGGTGAAGTTGGCACTAAATCGATCTCCCAGAATTCTGTTGTAGCTCAGGGCAGATCTGAGCATTGCCATTTAGATTCTTGACATAACTATAGAATGCCTTGTGGTTGTCTTTGGAATCTTTGGCAATTTTATTTTCGTAACTAGCTTTTGAGGATTTTATGAGGGATCTCAGCTTCTTACTGAGGCTGGTGAGGGAGTTTTTTGCATCCTGGGATTTTCCTCTTTTCTGCAACAGTTTCTTCCTTCTGTTGTATAGTTTGTTAATAGCAGGGGACCACCAGATTGGCTTCCTTTTTTTGGAGAAGAGCATCTTGGTTATATTTGGGATGGCACGATTCATGCACAAGTGGATGTGCTCGTACAGTGCCTTAGTGTAGGATTCTGCAGTCGAACCTTCAGATCCCGTCTGCATGGGTGTCATGAAGTTTGTCACTTCTGACTTCAGTAGCATGAAGTTGGCTTTAGAGAAGTTTTTTAAGGAGGTTTCCTTACTGGGGGGAGGGGGTGGGATGTGGATGTTAAGGGTGATTTGCTTATGGTCAGACCTGACCAATGAGGGGGTGACCACTGGTGTGGAGCATCTATCTCCCATGTTGGTAGTGACCAGGTCTAGGATATTGGAGCCCCTGCTAGGACAATGGTTTAGTTGATCCAGGGCATTGGAATTTATGAATTCCAAGAACCGTTGGGAAAAGGAGTTGGTACCCGAGAAGTTTTCCCAGTTAATGGCAGGGTAATTGAAATCACCCAGTATTGGGGTGTTTGGTTGTATCTTAATATTTTCCAGGATGTTTAGAAAGGTGTAGTGAGAATCTTGGGGAATGGTGGGGGATCTGTAGCAAGCTACAATTTGGATTGCAGTCTTACCTAGTGTTAGTTGCACCAGGGGAATTTCAGATGCATTGTGTTGGGCAACTAGCCTGGAGGTGTGAATATCCTTGGTGAATATGGACACTCCTCCACCTTTAGTGTTTCGGTCTTGGTTTTGTGGCCAAAAAGTGTGGTAAAAGTTGTAGCCTGGTATTGTAGGGGTGCTCTCTGGAGCCTTGAACCAGGTCTCAGTTACTGCACAGATATCGATGTTCTCCATTTTTAGGAGTGCCTTGAGAGAGTGCATTTTGAGGTTTAGACTTCTAACATTGAGTAGCATTACCTTCAGATTTTGCATGCTTGTATCTGTTACGGTGGTGGTTTCATCCTTTGAACCTTGCCTAAAAAAAGGCAGTATAGGGGTGGCAAGAGCTTTAGCCAGTAACCTGAATCCTAGGGGTGACAGGTGCAGAGCAACTCTGGCAAAGCATCGTGGTTTGTTGATCATGTCTTCCCAGGCAGACAGATACTGGATCCCCTTTGAATGACACCAGAAGCTTAGCCAATTGTTGAAGTCAATCATTTTGTCCTTATACGGTGGTATAATTCTGGGCGAAGGCAGGATGCTACTCAGGGCTTGGGTCATACCTGCCTGGGCCACATGATCCAAGAGCTCTTCCATGTCTCTTTTCATGTAGTCCAGGGAGGTATGTCTCAAGTCATTCACTAGAGCATGGACAATGACAGAGTCATATTTGTACTTGTTGTGGAGTGACTTGAGCGCATGCGTTATGCGGCGGATCCTGGCACCCGACAGGCAGCTGACTGTAATTTTCTCTTTGTTCATCCTGGTGAGTGGGACATGTATGCATATATTCCACATACAACAAAACTAGAAATGATATCCATGGTCCAAGGCATAAAAATCTGGTTTATTAAAAATGTGAGCTTTCAGGACTTGCTCTTCTTCAGATCTTTAAAAACTCTGAGTTTTAGACTCATTCATAGCTTCCACACTTTTTGGGCTGGCTTCCATGAAACATTGTAATTAAGTCCTGGTTGTTTCTCTGCTTGCATTGTTATTATCCAAAAGAGTTCAGCTAGTTCAGTTTTATTTATCAAATCCCCTCCCCTTGGGTTTTCATTCACTACTTGTTGCACCATAAATAAAAAAAGAGTGGCCTGATTTGGATATCAAATGTTTAATCAATCCATTAGTTTGTTTACTAAGATGTTGTATTATGAGCTCTTTCAATGTTCTATTGCTTTTACCTACATAAAATCCTTCGCATTTTTGGCAAGGGGCTAAATAAACAATATTTTTCATGCAGCAACTGGCATATCTTCTCAATGTATATATTCTCCTTGTTATTGGATGTTGAAATCGGTTGTCAATATCTATAAATTTACATACTTTGCACCTATTACAAGGATAGGTGCCTTCTTTACTTAATAATAGAGGATATAGTTCTGTGTGGCCATCTCTTTGACCATAGAGTCTACATTTTAATGACTTAGCATTCTTGAATGCAGTATGTGTTTTGTCACTCGCTAGTTTCCTCAATTCTTCACTCGTTGTTAAAATGTTCCAGTTATGCTTTAAAACATCACATACGTGTCCAATATTGCTGGTATATGTTAGAGTTAACTTAACTTCTGTATCTCTCTTATTCTAGTTCTCATTGGTAGCTTTTTCTTCCTCATTCAGATCCCTGTTGAAATACAGTTTCCCTTTGCTCTGTCTAAGGCTTTTTATGCTCTTTACCTTTTCTTGGAGTGCTTTCACAGAATAGCCTCTATCATACATATTACTTACTAGAGCTTCAGTCGCTTGTTCATATCTACACTCTTCTGTATGTTGTCTTGATGTTCTCAGCAACTGCTCTATTATGATAGTGAATGTATATGTTGTACGAACAATCATTAAACCTGAACTTTCTAATTTAAATAATGCACTTATTAATTTTGTGATGGAAGTTAATGATATTATTTTGTATAACAATTTCATTACTTTTGAAAGGGAATTTTTCAGACAGGTAACAGCAGTGGCTATGGGGGCTAGTTGTGTTCCTGTTTATGCAATCCTCATAATGTACAGTTGGGAAAGGATTTATATGTTGAACTCTAGGTTTAATGATTGTTGGTATACCTATTTATGTTTTTTGGATGATATTTTTATTTTATGAAAGGATACGGGATTAGCTATAGATGAATTTTTGTTTTAAATCAACAAAGCAACCACATTTTTGAGATTTCTTTATTCACATTCTACTGATTATATACATTATTTGGATGTTACGATCTTTAAAGAGACATTCAGTGGCTGTTCTGGTTCAAAAATGTACCTATAGGCCTACTTTTTCTAATAGTTATTTAAAGTACAATACTTGCCATTCTGGGTATATGAAGAAAAATATTTTCAAGGGGTAACTTGTAAGGGTAACCAGAATGTGCTCTGAGGTTACCAACTTTAAACTGGAAGTGAATAAATTGATCCAAATGTTCTCAGAAAGAGGTTACCCATTTGGTCTTTTGCACAATGTTAGTGTAGAAATATTAAATGGATGGGGTACAAGTATAAACCATTACTGGTGGTGAATGATTTCAGTCTGACAACTGTGATGATGTGAGGTATTTCTGGCTATGCCAGTAGAAGTAGGGCACTGGATGTGTAATATAAACCAGCACGGCTAGCTGGAATTTAGTAAAGAATTATATGTCATTTGTATATCAAGCTGATTTGTACAGATGCTTGTGTTGAAAAATGTATTTGTAAAGCTGCATGTTCTAAAATGTATCAACGGTGTGCCCTGCTGGGCAGAAAAGAAAAGTACATACATTATTGTAACTGTTTAAATGTATATATTGTAACAGTGGATACTGGAAGAGAAGAGGTTAATCTCAATCCACCTGACTTTGAGAAATAGTAAAAGTAATTAAATTACTTTACTGGAAATTAAATTACTGGGCCTAGTCCATAAAGATGCTATCTCACAGTTTTGAATGAAGCCAGAGATGCAATGTCTGTAAGAAGCATGGTTTGTTAGTCTCTGTAGGAGGAGTAGAAGTTTGTAATTGTTTAATGACTTCCAGGAGCTGCACAAGATCTGAGCAATGCTATTATGTGTGTATTATTGACATGTAGGTGCTAAATCCTAGCAGTTTCTAGCAATGGGGGCTTGCATGGAAACCAGAAGACAGATGACCAGATGTATATGAGGTCATTCTATACAGAAATAATATTTTAATATTAGGTGAAACAGAAGTCTTGGAGCAGCCTGTTCTTGTAACTTGAAATAGATGGATCCCTCACCTACTTCATCTTGTCTTGCTCTTGCAAGTGACCAGGGATAGTAATTCTCTAAATCAGGCAGAAAAATATAATGAGATTAATTTAGTACTATTTTTCTGTAACTGTGTGAATATATTCATCTGTATTATTTTTAGTATTTCCTGTGTCTGAAACTCTGGTGTTTATTGTAAATAGATATATAGTATTTTCATGTTTTTATTATTTATTATTAAATATATTTAAAATTTACATTGTGGATGGTCCTTTAGAAAATATTTTAAACTTTGAGAGCACTTATATCTATTAGTGATACTGTGGCCACTCCTGAAAGCCTAGCTGTTTGGTCAGCATTACCATTTTTATTAATATTAATTTCACTCTGAATAATTGGGGACCCCTGCAAGAGTCTTAGGTAGCTGGCTTTGTAGTGTCTGGTGGCAGGGGTAACTACCTTATAATCTGGGCCGAAGGGGACACAGCATGTAAATATGTGCCTGCCTTTCCCAGGTATGTGTGTGTGTGTGTGTGTGTGTGTGTGTGTGTGTGTGTGTGTGTGTGTGTGAAAATCAAATCTCAAATAGTGTGTATGTGTCTGTCAGCTGCTGGGAGCAGGGACATAAAGCACTGGTTTCACAGACAGTGTGCTGGAGGACTTGGCTTGGACACTCGGTTATGGATTTAACCCTACAGCTGTGCTAGTGGGAGCCTTACAGACAGATACAAAGAAATCCAGACCCCGGCTGAATATGTTCCCTCTGTCTTCTTAATGGAAATTGTGCTTGATACGGAGAGGTATGCATATGGAAATACTGAATGTGTCCATTTGTATTCCAAGTGAATGTCCCTCTACAGTGTCAGTGGTGAGGATTCAGGCTCCTTGATTACTAACCCAGAGAGAGGACATCACAACATCTACCTCATGAAAGAGATCAGGTAAGTCTAACGTCTTTCTCCATTCAGTGGTGATTCCCTTTGGCTCTTATTCTAAAGAAATCAAAAGTATTGTAACCAAGAGATGAGTGACCTGGACAATTACATGATTTTAGGTGGTACTCCCAAATTTATGTTCAAAACTGGTAGAAATATAAAGTATTTGATATAACACAGCAGAAACTAAAGTTCTTTAAAAATAAACAAAGGGGTAATAGATGTTGTGGTGTGTATTGCCAATGTAGTTTTATACTGGAACAGGCTGAAATTACTTTGGGATCATCACGTACTTTGATTACGTTAGGAGATAGTAACTGTGGCACCAAGGGGTTAGTTTATTTAGCTTTGCCCATTGGCTGTGGTAATTTTTATGTAGGTAAAACTAAAAGACAAATTTGAAAGCAAATATACGAACACAACCACAATATAATTCTAATAATTCCTTATATAAACACACACTTAGTTGTCCTCCGTTCAGTAAATTCTTATTTGGAATACTTGAAATTGTGCTTAGAAGTGTAAGAGGAGGTTCCTGGGAAACAGAGATCAAAAGGAGAGTTAATTTGGCAACTTAGACTCAATGCTACATGTAGACCTGTGTTGAATGAACACATGTCTATAACGCCTATTTTGAAATTTAGAGCAGCTGATTTCTAGCAATATTATTGTTTTTTAATACTTTTGAAATGGTGTACATATGTGTATCGGAGTGATTAATTGAGGGCAATGGGTACTTGCTTCTTTCAACTTGTACTATTTTAGGTATTAGCCCTTTAGGTTTTCAATTAAAGCATCTCATGATTTTTTAAATAAATTATATAATAGGTTCATAGGTTCATAGGTTCATAGGTTCATAGGTTGGTACTGGGCTATCTGCCCGAAGGCATATATTAGCCCAGCCACTTTGTGCGGAATTCACTGCCCCTTTGGTAGTTTCCTAGACCCTTAATGCTTTTAATGATGTTAAAT